>NC_089843.1:70863848-71163848 GCF_035609145.1 Eleutherodactylus coqui | reverse complement strand
CTGTTTCTCCGCCATGCAGAGCATCGATCAGCTTGAAAAATGCTCAAGTTGCCCATTGACTTCAATGGGGTTCGTTACTCGAAACGAGCTCTCGAGCATTACGAAAAGTTCGAATCGAGCAACAAGCACCCGAGCATTTTGGTGCTCGCTCATCTCTAGTGGATACCCATGTGCTATAAAGTCTTATTATTAACCATAGCTATGTGGAATGTGTTTATATGTGTGTCTTGTATTGTTGGCCAATTATTTTAATATATATCCATTACAAGTTATATTTTAACAGGGACCTTATTTCTGTGATTCACAGTTTTGTTCTTTTGGGGTTTCTGCTGCCTTCAGTGCCCTATGTTTTTAAAAGAAGGACCATACCTGCTGTCTCTCTTAGCATAATTTTGGTAACTCTACTGCTTTACCTTGCAGGAGGAGTAGGAGGCCAATGCATGGGTGTTGTGTTTTGTTTTTTTTAATATTAAAAAAATGTATGTTATTACTTTCAAACAAGCAGCACATCTTCTGTTTAGTATAGTAAAATCTTTGGTAGCTCTGCAGCTGTTCCTTGGAGCCATCTCATGCTTGAGTGTTCTTTTCACATAGCATAATTTATTCTTGTAAACTTTATGACATTGTTTTTAAAACAAGCAGCGCACCTTCTGTAGTCCTTGGCACAATTTTTGATCTCAGAGAACCCATGTGTTCCTTTTGTTTTCAGTGAAACCTGTGAACTATAATTGACCCCTACACATCTGTACACTATTTTTACCAATTTTTGGGAAGAGCACAGTGTTCCTCAGATGTGCAACTGCATTTCCATTAAATTTTGGGAGAAGGGGGGGCTTTGGCTGCATTAGGGACCTTGTGGAAGGCAAATTAAAGAACCTGAACCGAATCCATGAACCGATTATTCCACTAGTTACTAAACACTAGTGGTGATTGTCACTAGTTGTTGAAGAAAAGAAGAAAAATGGATAATAAGAACCAAACAAGTATGATAAAATTATATTATCCACCTTCCCTTATACAATATAAGGCTTCATTCACATGAGCATAGCTATTTTCGTCCGGTTGTGCCACGGCCACAGAACGACCGAAAATTGCGTGAATGAGTGCACAAATCTGCTATTGGTGTGCCCGTTCAGACTGCCCAGGTCCGGCGCATATACACCGAGTCCGGATTGCCATCACGTGGGGGGGAAAGAGTTTAGCTCTGCTAAACTGCCTCCCCCTTTCTGCCCCCTCACCGACTCTTGACAAGAGATGGGGGTGTGCTAAGCTCCCGCCCCCTCCCATTGCTGGCAGCCAACAAGATATGAAGGGAAGGGAGTGGGAGTTTAGCAGACACGCTGCTAAACTCCCTCCCACCTCCCTTTTCTGGCAACTACCATAGGCTCCCATAGGAGTCTATAGGAGCCGCCGCCGTATTCCAGCCGGGAAGATAGTTCCTGAACTATCTTTCCTGGCCGAAATTCGCTCCTATGCGTTATCTTGGTCGGCCGGGCGCTGTTACGCAAAACCAATGCAAACCAATGCATCAGATGGGCAGCGTATATCGACTGGGCGTGAAAGCGCGACCAATGTATGCTCATGTGAATGAAGCCTAAACCTGAGCTCAAGATAGCAATATACTATCATATACTATTAAAACATACAATATTTAAAATATAACTGTTATTATAACAGGTTTAAAATACAAATAATGCAAAGAAAAACAACAACATGTTCCATTGCATTGATCAAAGTGCTTTTTGATAAATGTTTTTTGTTTTGTTATTTTTGTTTATTATTGTGTATTGTTGCCATGATGCCAATGTGAAACATGTAGCAGTTTAATGCGTGATGCCTTCATTATACGGAGACCCGAAGAAGTGTGAAGTCACGCAAAACAGTCAGTATCTTTTTCTTACGCGTGCTCTAACCTGCTGTTTTTATGCTCATCTGTGTTGAACAAAGTACAGTGAGAACTAACCTTCTTAATTCCAGGATTTCATTTCTATTTCATTTCCTTGGAATTCTACTATTGCATATATTTTCACTGAGCACCATCAGTTAATTTGTGGTTCTTGTTCTCCACTGCAGGCTCTACAAGTATAGCAATGCCAACTAATTTTTCTATTATTCACACAGTAAATGTTCTGCTTTATTTTATAAGTACGGATATAATTTAATGAGTAGCTTAAAGCTAAGCTTATGGGCTCAAAGTAGCTGACACGCTGAGTCCAGGCATGTAAGTTTATACTTACTTTCCCCAACATTCTCTCACTGTCAGTTATCAAACCTGACACTGAACAGTTTTGGTGGACTACATAGGTGCATGCATAGAATGAGAGGACTACAAAGCAGCCGGTGGGGAAGGTAATAATAAAACTTAAATCCCTGGATTCAGCATGTCAGCTACTATGAGCCCATAAGCTTAGTTTACAGGATTCAAAGTAGCTGATGAAGTCTCTTTAAAGGTGTAAGTAAAGGAGCAGGCGGGGCATGTGCAGAGTGCAGTTAGAGGTGAGTGAAGGGTGGGACACTGACCTGGATAAACAGCTTTTGTCAGACAGTATACATAATGCTACTTGAAGAAAACATTTAATTGCTGTAACAATTGGCCAGAACAATTACAAATCTTTGATCTGGAGTGGCTACTGTGGTAATTTATTCAACAAAGACTCCACTAATATATGTGCTAGAGACTCAGTTTGCAACCTTTGGGGTCCATTCTGCGTCATTCTGGCCAGGTACCGTATTTTCTGGATTATTAGATGACCTTTTAACCCCGAAAAATCTGCTCTGCAGTCGGGGGTCATCTTATACGCTGGGTATACAGTGTCCCCAAAAAAAAATCAATACACCACCCCCGCGGCGCTGCTTCAGGCTGTCACTCCCTTGTGCACGCCGGCAGAGCATTGCTTTCTGCAAGCGGGGCTTGAATGCCCCGCCTCCAGAAAGCTAACGCTCTGATTGGCTAACTTAGTCTGGCGTTAGCCAATCACAGCCATTCATGATGTCATTGAATGGCTGGATTGGCTAACGCCAGACTAAGTTAGCCAATCAGAGCATTAGCTTTCTAGAGACGGGGCATTGAAGCGCCACTTGCAGAAAGCAATGCTCTGCCAGCGTGCATGAGAGAGCAAAAGCCTGCAGCAGCGCCTCCGGAGGTGAGTATTGATTTTTTATTTTCACACTGTATTCCTGGCATATAAGACTTATATGCTCCATCGTCTTATATGCCGGAAAATACGGTATGTGCCAGACCCGATTGTCCCAGTATTAGCCATATTCAGCTCAAAGCTGAACAATGGAGAATCACACTGGATTCCTTAATGTAGTTGTGAATGAGAACTCACAGGCTCTCTGTGTTCTGGGTAAATAGTATTATTCTATGAAAAGCAGACCGGCAGTTTCATACCTCTTGTGAGACCTCTTTCACGCGACCGTATGTGTTTTTACATTCGCATGATCTAGTCCCATAAATGAAGATTTGACCCAATCGAGTCCCGACCTTTATTCGCTTATTTCATGCCATTTACACTGAGTGCTGCTGCCTGTATGTTTAAAAAAAACACGCAGAAGCGTTGGCAAGCAGTGATAGGAAGGAAATGCCTAATTAGGGCCAGCTGTCTACTTTTCCCAACGTTGTACGCAGGGTAACTCCCTATCCCTCCCTTTTTTCCAGCTGCTTTAGATGTTTAGGGAGCTTGCTTTTGGTCAAGACCTATCTTTTCATGCATCGTATAAAAAAGGCAACCAAAAACGGTCGCATATGTCCTACTTTTACTAGCGCGCTTATTTTATGCTGCAACAAATTGTTTGTCTGAATAAAGCAATTGAAATCCAATGTTTTGCATGGTTGTGTTTTATGTGCGACTTTTGTTTGCGTCAAGATACCTGTGTAAATACCGTTGTCTCATGTGTTTTCATGGCTGGCCGATATACGCTACCATGTGATGCATTGGAATCCAATGCATCAGATCACACAGGCATAAAAGCGCCTGGCCGGGTGCTTTTATACCAGGCAGGAAGCCATTTTCCTGGTCAGACTACGGCCGCTCCCATTGACTCCTATGGGAGCCAATCACAGCAGCCGGAGAAAGGAGGAGGGAGGAAATTTAGTAGCATGATGGCTAAACTCCCTCTCCCTTCTCTTCTCCCCTCTTAGCTCCACTCTGCCCTGCCCCACCCCTTCCCATTGTTGGCTGCAGGGGAGGGAGGTTAGCTCCGCCCTATCTGGGCCACTCCCATTGCAAACAGCCAGAGGGGAGGAGAAAGGAGGTGAGCCTTGTTTTACATCAGATTATGAGATAGAACTCACACAGAAAAAAAAATCCATTTATTGCAATTGGCTAATTCACACAAGTAATTTTTCTCAAGTACCCACAGCCTATGTTAAAAAAAATGCTGTATGATCTATTTTTGGTTAATTCTTCTTCAAGACTTGCCCATTATTTTCTAAGGGAGCTTGAAAAAACACATTGCACTCACAAGACCTGTGAGTGAAATCCATTTAAAAAGCATTTTACTTCTGAAATCACATGTGATTTTTTTTTAACATACATGAAAAACACACACAATACAAATGCACAAGTATAATTGATCTAAGGGCTCCTGCACACTGGCGATAGCAGGATGGGGTCGTGATTCACAGAAACCCTCCTAGGAATGCTTTCCAGCAAATTTCATTAGATGAGTGGAGAGATTTGCCTCCATTCCTTGAGGAGGGCTTTAGATACTAATGCAGGAGATGGTGGGCATGCATGTATATGGCACTCTTGTTTGTGCCAAAGATACTCGATGGGATTGAGAACCAGACTTTGCAACATGGTAGGTAATGCCACATTGTCCAGAATGTCTCTGTAATATTGGCATTAAAAGTGGACTTCACTATAGGCAATTGTCCTAGTCCTTCCCAACAGAAACACCCCCAAACCATAACAGAACTTCCTCCAAACTTCTGGAATTAGATGATGCAGTAGCATAAAAACCTCTTTCCAGACAACCAACACACCCAAGTGCGGACATCTAATGGACTTTGGAAGGTCCAAAAGCACTGCAAGGTCCCATACTAATTGGTTGCTCAGGTGACATTCCATCTGCATTCCTCAACCCCCCACCCCCTTTGGACGTCTATCAACTTTACACATGGTGACATTCTGATGGTGTTACAGTACTAGTAGGGTGCACAGGTACGCATGGCACGGGACTCCCTGACCCTCACCCACGCCAATGTCCCTTCCTGGAGGTAGCCCCTTTGCCTAACAGCACAAGATTGGTGAGTATCCCAATACTTTTGTCAACATAGTGTATATGTCCTATATAACCAACAGAACCATATTAAGAGTACAGAAAAATGTCCCTCTTCTTCATCTGCTTTTTAATAAATGTATGTGCTATATAAATAAAGGTAGCTGTTATGAAGAAGAAACCCATACAAACATAGGGGAAAAAATATAAACTCCGTGTAGAAGTTGTCCTTGGTCAGATTTGAATCTGGGATTCCAACAAGGCAAGGTAACACTGCTAACCACTGAGCCATCGTACTTCTTCCTCGTTCTTCTTCCTCCTCCTGAATCAAAGTTTTGATGAAGTTCGGCAAACAAGCCGAATTAAACGTTTCAAAGGTTCGCTACTTATAAAACACAAGATTTAGCTTTCTGCTGTCAGAAAACTAATAGTTCTGCCAGGTGATTTTCCATGCATGTAGTTTTAGTAATTCCATACACATACTGTATGCTATACTGTTATTTTTTTAAAGCCCCAAATTTACAAGTTGTTTTCAGCATACCTTCCAATACATTTTTATATTACCCTCTTTTTACTTTATAGATTTGCCTTGCAAATAGCTTGTGCATTGTAATCGATGGCTATAATTGAAATATTTGCCCGCAGTGTTTTTTTTTCTTTTTAACATTTTCATCCAAAGGCAAATTTGGTTTTGAAGTATATAGTAGTTGTCTAACTGAATAAGGATTTCAATCACTGTCCTTCTGTAATCCGTCATATTATATCACTATTAAATGATTACATTTAAAAAGGATTGCATTTTTTATCTTTATTATCTTCTTTTTGCATCATAGCACAAAATAATTAGTTCTAGAAAGGAACACAAACTGAATTATTACATATGACACATTAACACATTTATGCCATTTAATGATTGTATTTAAATTGAAATTGCTACACAGATTGAGTTATATAAAATTATTCATTTTAGCAGAGTCACATTTCAGTCCAGTCCGCTATAGACACTAGTGTAGGCTAGGTTAACGTCATGTTTGATTATGGCAAATACATGTATAGCCGAAAGGTATGCAACTTTTCGTCCATGCAGGTTCACATATCTGCCATTGACAACTATTTAAAAAAAAACACACTACATATTGAATACAGTTGTATTATAAAGCTTAATGAAGTGAACTCTAAAAAGCATTTTAAGCCAAGGCATGCCAACCTCTACCAAACTTATGTCCATAAGACACTCTCTTAGTATATGTCCAGCAAATGATAACGCGTGGGCACAAAGAGAATTTTGTGATGCATAATCAGAACACAATGGTGGAAACTGATCTGAGCTGAGCCTAATTTTAAAGCAGTTGTGCTACCGGTATAATTAAATATGATTTTTTTTTCTGTTCGATCACACAGAATATAAGCATAAAAAATAATAAAAGTTATATGTAACAAAAGTTAAAACAATACAGTTAATCCTGCTAAATACAAATCCTTCATGTGGCAACTTTGATGTAAAAATAAAAAGGTTATTGGCTTTCGAAATGCAGAGATGAAACAAATAAAATAAGTTGCTGCATTGTCAAAGGGGTTTTCTAACCAACAGTGATGGGGGAAGCACACAGCAGGAGGTGAGCAAATGCTTTTAAAAAAAAATTTTTTAACACATTTCAATCTCCTTCCTCCTCCCACTCCTGTGTTCTTAAAGTAACCCTCCTGTCAAGAGCTCAAAATTGATATGTAAGTCAGTAGCCATGCAGTACAACTACCTGCTATTTATTCTTCCTCTGATCTTGCTCCTTGGCTGCTTTATAGCTCATCTCTAGATTCAGGCAGAGCTGTGATCTTTGAGTACAGTTTAGCTATAGTGTCTAATTTGAAGTAATCTCGGATACACCCTTTGTGCCTCCCCTTTAACTTTAACCTATGATGAGACAGAAGGTGTGTCCCAGATTCACTCAGATTAGGCACTGCAGCTAATTTACAGCTGGAAAAAGTGTTACAAATTATGGGAATGACCATCATCTTACCTCCCTTCCCTCTTCTGGTGGCCATGTTGCACATTCTTCTCATCTTACCTGCAGGCACTCAGCTTTGGCATCTGTCTGATGTCTACTCACTGTCCGGATGGTGCACGCTTACATGTCCACGCTCTTATAGGGTCTGTGCTCATCTTCCTAAATATTCCCAATCGTGAGCTGTCGCTGTCTTTATCAAGCACCTTCCCTCTAAGGTTAATGCCTGAGTTTTTGGTACTTTGATTCAGTTTAAAGGGATTTCTGTCATCAGGTTCATACTACAAAGAGCATGAACTCAAGACAGGGAAGCCTGTTGCCCCACAGTGTTTCAGAATATATACACACTGAAGGTTGACTCTGCTAACTAAACAACTCTTTTAAGGGGTTAATGATGTTAGTGCAAACCAATATTTGCTATACGATATGCTATTGGGGTCCAAATTCAATATTAGGCCTTAGTCAGACGGGCGTTTTTTCGCGCGATTTGCGGATCGCATGATGGATGCGCATCCGCAAATCGCGTGACCGGTGCCCGAAAATCGCCCGAAAATCTGCTCCTAGTCGTGTTTCATTAGAAATGGGCCGGAGCTATCCAGCGCATTGCATTCAATGGAGCCGGCAATACAGCCGGCTCCATTGAAAGCAATGCGCTGCGGGCTAGTGTGGGATGAATTGTCGGGAAGGGCTTAAATATATAAGCCCTTCCCTGCAATTCATCCAGAAAAGTGTTAAAATAAAAAAAATATATATACTCACCTTGTCCCAGCAGCCGGAGTACAGTGAGGCCGTCCTGCAGTGGGTGTGAAGGGGGTGTGACTCAAAGCTGCCCCTGATTGGCTCAGCCTGAGCCAATCAGAGGCAGGTCTCACTCACACCCATTTATGAATTCATGAATAGGTGTGAGTCAGACCTGCCTCTGATTGGCTCAGCGCTGAGCCAATCAGGGGGCAGGTCTGACTCACATCCCCTTCACACCCACTGCAGGCCGGCCGCACTGAACTCCGGCTGCCGGGAGCAGGTGAGTATATATATTTTTTTTATTTTAACACTTTTCTGGATGAATTGCAGGGAAGGGCTTATATATTTAAGCCCTTCCCGACAATTCATCCCGCGCACACCGGCAGCCCATTGCTTTCAATGGAGCCGGCTGTATTGCCGGCTCCATTGAATTCAATGGGCAAACATCGTTCTTCTCTGCCACAGCTGTAACAGCTGTGGCAGAGAAGAATGATTTGTCTTCTATATGTTCTCAATGGGGTCGGCGCTGCTGCCGCCGGCCCCATTGAGCGCATATAGAGAAGAGAACAGGAATCGCAGATCGCAGATAGGTGCGATCTGCGATTTCTGTCCTATAATTTATCAGACGAGCGCATAAAAATCGCTCATGTGTCCGATACCATTGCAAAGCAATGGTTTTAAAAAATCGCCGGACGCATGCGCATGCGCAAATCGCGCGAAAAAACGCCCGTCTGACTAAGGCCTTAGAGTTAAACTGAGCTCAGTAAACTAACATTAAATTACACAGCATGGGATGTGATCCAAAGTAATCTGTTTATTAAGTGATAAAAGATAGTTTTTATAGAATCACATGTTCAAATACAATAATTAAAATCTATTATCATTCATTCTTTACCATTGGGCAAAGAAACATAAACAAAATATAAATATACAAGATAAGGAATTTAACATCTAAAATGCCAACCAAACGCACGCAGGTGTAGAGTTGACTATACATGATTAACTTCTTGGAACAATAAATCTAAACAATAGGTTGTTTAGAGAGAATGTTTAGGAACATATGTGAACACCTAGGAACATGTCAGTTTGCCCCAAGGTGGCCAGTTTAAGGCCTCTTTCACACAGCCATAGGCATTCTTATGTGCACCCGCCGGCACCATAATAATAGTCAAAAATAGTCATGCCAGTGTCTGCCATGATTGTGTCTGTGATTGTGTCTAACCAACATAACTTTATGAATTAAAAGTCCTGTTAAATTTCAAGCACTGTGGAATTTGTTGGCGCTATATAAATAAAGATTATTGTTATGTATCTGATACTAAGTATAAATATAAAGTAAATCAAAATTCTGCAATTACAAAGTTGAAATTAGAAGCATCTCACTCTGTATTCTCTTCATGCTATGTAGTTATGACTTGTGCCACCTCATTAAGTTGACCCTAAGATGCAGGCACAAACTTCAGGAACGTGCTGTTTGCTCAGTTCAATCTAATATACAAATTCCTTTATATTTTAGATATTGTGATATAAGATAAATGAGTGGATGTGGCTCATGCTGCCTCTCATGTAATGAAATGTGGAAATATCGCTTAATGTTTAATGATTCAATGCAGTGTTCAGTACATTGCTGTACTGATCAAACATTGCTTCATTTTTTAATTATGACTTTAATCTTTGTTCCCAATTAATAACCAAAGTAAATTTAACAATACAGACACTGCTCATTTCTTTCTTCATTTGCTTTGTTGTGCTCCACTGCAGCTTTCAATGCTTGTGATCACCAAACATTCTATTAAAATATAATAAATAGTTGGGAAGCCAATTAATGCTATTGTTTAGTGTATTCTTACTGCATAATGACCTTCCCTTTGAGAAGTTTTTCTCTTTTATTGTAAACTCTTTAAATTCTCACCACTTGACCTTTTGCTATAAATTTTGAAATATCCCATTGTTATAAGATGTTTTCTGCTTAACCACTTCCCTCGCCATGTCGTCCGCGGGTGGTGCTGGTGAATTTTAGTTAACATCGTAAATAGTAATATTCTAGTAATCATTAGGAAATTATAAAGAACCAGTGCTTCTGTTAGCGCAATGTGCCACACAGTTCTTCTACATGCACGTCACACACACAGCACTGCTACATGTACATCGCATACAGCTCTGCTAAATACATTCTTCATACAATGGTGATCAAAATCAGCACAGCAGAGCCCTACACACACACTGATCACCCCCTGGTCATGTGACCCCAGACTCCTCCCACACAGGTGACTGATCACATGACAATGATATCATCACAGATCCTGTAAGCACATGGCTGCTGTAGGTGTTCATTAGTATTTTATTCCCTACAAACCTCCGCAGCTTCAGTTGCTATGAAATGCTAACACCTAGCCGGACAGCAGCCATGTGCTTATATGACCTTTGATGATGTCACCATTATGTGATCAGGGGCGGAGCATGTAACTCACTCACTCAGGATGAAGGACCTTTGATGACATCAGTATCATGTGATCAGGCGCAGGGCATGTAACTCACTCTCTCACGGACAGGTGGTCATTAGTGGTTTGATTAACATAGCATGTAAGGTTGAAAAAAGGCATATGTCCAGCCAGTTCAGCATATTAGGCTGCAATGTTGATTAGAGATGAGCGAACGCGTTCGTCCGAGCTTGATATTCGTGCGAATATTAGGGTGTTCGGGATGTTCGTTATTCGTAACGAACACCATGCGGTGTTCTGGTTACTTTCACTTCCTTCCCTGAGACGTTAGCGCGCTTTTCTGGCCAATTGAAAGACAGGGAAGGCATTACAACTTCCCCCTGCAACGTTTAAGCCCTATACCACCCCCCTGCTGTGAGTGGCTGGCGAGATCAGGTGTTCGCCTAATATAAAAGTCGGCCCCTCCCGCGGCTCGCCTCAGATGCGGTGTGAGTTAGATGAGGGACAGTGCTGTTTATACCGGAGCTGCTGTAGGGAAAGAATTGGTAGTTAGTGTAGGCTTCAAGACCCCCCAAAGGTCCTTATTAGGGCCACTGATAGCTGTGTGTTGGCTGCTGTTAGCAGTGGGATTTTTTTTTTTCTCAAAATCGCCTCTGCAGACCGTTGCACCTGGCATTAGGGACAGAAGTGCTGCATAGGCAGGGAGAGTGTTAGGAGTGAGTGTAGCCTTCAAGAACCTCAACGGTCCTTTCTAGGGCCATATTTATCAGTGTGCAGTACTGTCCAGGCTGCTGTTAGCTGTGCTGCATTTTTTGTGGGCTTCTCAAAATCGCCTCTGCAGAGCATTCCACCCTCCATTGATACTGCAGGGAAAGAATTGTATAGGCAGGGCCACAACACAGTTATTATTCATAGAATATACGCAGTGCTGCCTTTTGGTGGGAAAAAACTGAAAACAAATCTATTTGTCCAGCCTCTGTCCGTCCTTACGGGCTGTGGACACGTGTGAGCTGCGTGAAAAACATTGCTAAATCATACGCACCCAGCTACGCTTTACTGCTGGCTTCGCCATTTGCTTTCCTTAATTGGGAAAAAAAATACCTGCTCTGCCAGAGTTATAATAACTCTGCTACCCTCACGTTCTGTGACACATAAGCAGGGACACAGCACAGTTATTAAACTTCTCATGTTCATTGAATATACGCAGTGCTGCCTTTTGGTGGGAAAAAACTGAAAACAAATCTATTTGTCCAGCCTCTGTCCGTCCTTACGGGCGGTGGAGACGTGTGAGCTGCGTGAAAAACATTGCTAAATCATACGCACCCAGCTACGCTTTACTGCTGGCTTCGCCATTTGCTTTCCTTAATTGGGAAAAAAAATACCTGCTCTGCCAGAGTTATAATAACTCTGCTACCCTCACGTTCTGTGACACATAAGCAGGGACACAGCACAGTTATTAAACTTCTCCTGTTCATAGAATATACGCAGTGCTGCCTTTTGGTGGGAAAAAACTGAAAACAAATCTATTTGTCCAGCCTCTGTCCGTCCTTACGGGCTGTGGACACGTGTGAGCTGCGTGAAAAACATTGCTAAATCATATGCACCCAGCTACGCTTTACTGCTGGCTTCGCCATTTGCTTTCCTTAATTGGGAAAAAAAATACCTGCTCTGCCAGAGTTATAATAACTCTGCTACCCTCACGTTCTGTGACACATAAGCAGGGACACAGCACAGTTATTAAACTTCTCCTGTTCATAGAATATACGCAGTGCTGCCTTTTGGTGGGAAAAAACTGAAAACAAATCTATTTGTCCAGCCTCTGTCCGTCCTTACGGGCGGTGGAGACGTGTGAGCTGCGTGAAAAACATTGCTAAATCATACGCACCCAGCTACGCTTTACTGCTGGCTTCGCCATTTGCTTTCCTTAATTGGGAAAAAAAATACCTGCTCTGCCAGAGTTATAATAACTCTGCTACCCTCACGTTCTGTGACACATAAGCAGGGACACAGCACAGTTATTAAACTTCTCATGTTCATAGAATATACGCAGTGCTGCCTTTTGGTGGGAAAAAACTGAAAACAAATCTATTTGTCCAGCCTCTGTCCGTCCTTACGGGCGGTGGAGACGTGTGAGCTGCGTGAAGAACAGTGCTAAATCATACGCACCCAGCTACGCTTTACTGCTGGCTTCGCCATTTGCTTTCCTTAATTGGGAAAAAAAATACCTGCTCTGCCAGAGTTATAATAACTCTGCTACCCTCACGTTCTGTGACACATAAGCAGGGACACAGCACAGTTATTAAACTTAGATAATTCATTCACTAGAGGCAGTGGGGCCTTTCGTTTTCCAAAAAGGGCAAAAATTATATTTGGCCTGCAGTCTTGCGCCAATTTATTTCCTGCCTGTGAAATCAAATCACTGGTAATACAGCATGCTGAGGGGTAGGGGTAGGCCTAGAGGACGTGGACGCGGCCGAGGACGCGGAGGGCCAAGTCAGGGTGTGGGCACAGGCCAAGCTCCTGATCCAGGTGTGTCGCAGCCGACTGCTGCGCGATTAAGAGAGAGGCACGTTTCTGGCGTCCCCACATTCATCGCCCAATTAATGGGTCCACGCGGGAGACGGTTATTAGAAAATGAGCAGTGTGAGCAGGTCCTGTCCTGGATGGCAGAAAGTGCTTCGAGCAACCTATCGTCTACCCGCAGGTCTGCGCCGTCCACTGCTGCCAATCCGAATCCTCTGTCTGCTGCTCCTCCTTCCTCCCAGCCTCCTCACTCCACTACAATAACACCTGCTCAGGAGCGGGAGCACTCCCAGGAACTGTTCTCGGGCCCCTGCTTAGATTGGGCAGCAGCGGTTCCTCTCCCACCAGAGGAGTTTATCGTCACTGATGCCCAACCATTCGAAAGTTCCCGGGGTCCGGGGGAAGAGGCTGGGGACTTCCGCCAACTGTCTCAACAACTTTCTGTGGGTGAGGAGGACGATGACGATCAGACACAGTTGTCTTGCAGTGAGGTAGTAGTAAGGGCAGTAAGTCCCAGGGAGCAGCGCACAGAGGATTCGGAGGAAGAGCAGCAGGACGATGAGGTGACTGACCCCACCTGGTGTGCAACGCTTACTCAGGAGGACAGGTCTTCAGAGGGGGAGTCAAGGGCATCAGCAGGGCAGGTTGCAAGAGGCAGTGCAGTGGCCAGGGGTAGAGGCAGGGCCAGACCGAATAATCCACCAAGTGTTTCCCAAAGCGCCCCCTCGCGCCATGCCACCCTGCGGAGGCCGAGGTGCTCTAAGGTCTGGCAGTTTTTCACAGAGACGCCTGACGACCGACGAACAGTGGTGTGCAACCTTTGTCGCGCAAAGCTCAGCCGGGGAGCCAACACCAACAGCCTCACCACCACCACCATGCTCAGACATATGATGGCCAAGCACCCCGCAAGGTGGGACAAAGGCCGTTCACCGCCTCCGGTTTGCACCCCTGCCTCTCCCCCTGTGCCCCAACCTGCCACTGAGATGCAACCCCCCTCTCAGGACACAGGCACTACCGCCTCATGGCCTGCACCCACACCCTCATCTCCGCTGTCCTCGGCCCCATCCAGCAGTGTAGTTCAGCGCACCGTTCAGCCGTCGCTTGCGCAAGTGTTCGAGCGCAAGCGCAAGTACGCCGCCACGCACCCGCACGCTCAAACGTTAACCGTCCGCATCGCAAAATTCATCAGCCTTGAGATGCTGCCGTATAGGGTTGTGGAAACGGAGTCCTTCAAAAGTATCATGGAGGCGGCGGCCCCGCGCTACTCAGTTCCCAGTCGCCACTACTTTTCCCGATGTGCCATCCCAGCCCTGCACGACCACGTCTCCCGCAACATTGTGCGCGCCCTCACCAACGCGGTTACTGCCACGGTCCACTTAACTACGGACACGTGGACAAGCACAGGCGGGCAGGGCCACTACATCTCCCTGACGGCACATTGGGTGAATTTAGTGGAGGCTGGGACAGAGTCAGAGCCTGGTACCGCTCACGTCCTACCCACCCCCAGAATTGCGGGCCCCAGCTCGGTGCTGGTATCTGCGGAGGTGTATGCTTCCTCCACTAAAGCACCCTCCTCCTCCTCCTCTGTCTCACAATCAAGATGTGTTAGCAGCAGCATGTCGCCAGCAGTCGGTGTCGCGCGGTGTGGCAGCACAGCGGTGGGCAAGCGTCAGCAGGCCGTGCTGAAACTACTCAGCTTAGGCGATAAGAGGCACACGGCCCACGAACTGCTGCAGGGTCTGACACAGCAGACCGACCGCTGGCTTGCGCCGCTGAGCCTCCAACCGGGCATGGTCGTGTGTGACAACGGCCGTAACCTGGTGGCGGCTCTGCAGCTCGGCAGCCTCACGCACGTGCCATGCCTGGCCCACGTCTTTAATTTGGTGGTTCAGCGCTTTCTGAAAAGCTACCCACGCTTGTCAGACCTGCTCGTAAAGGCGCGCCGGCTCTGCGCACATTTCCGCAAGTCCCACACGGACGCTGCCACCCTGCGCACCCTGCAACATCACTTTAAGCTGCCAGTGCACCGACTGCTGTGCGACGTGCCCACACGGTGGAACTCTACGCTCCACATGTTGGCCAGGCTCTATGAACAACGGAGAGCTATAGTCGAATACCAACTCCAACATGGGCGGCGCAGTGGGAGTCAGCCTCCTCAATTCCTTTCAGAAGAGTGGGCCTGGTTGGCAGACATCTGCCATGTCCTTGGTAATTTTGAGGAGTCTACCCAGGTGGTGAGCGGCGATGCTACAATCATTAGTGTCACCATTCCTCTGCTATGCATCTTGAGAAATTCCCTGCAAACCATAAAGGCAGCTGCTTTGCGCTCGGAAACGGGGGCGGGGGAAGACAGTATGCCGCTGGATAGTCAGGGCACCCTCCTGTCTATTTCTCAGCGCGTACAGGAGGAGGAGGAGGAGCATGAGGAGGATGAGGAGGAGGGGGAAGAGACAGCTTGGGCCGCTGCTGACGGTACACCGGCTGATTGCCTGTCATCCTTTCAGCGTGTATGGCCTGAGGAGGAGGAGGAGGAGGAGGAGGATCCTGAAAGTGATCTTCCTAGTGAGGACAGCCATGTGTTGCGTACTGGTACCCTGGCACACATGGCTGACTTCATGTTAGGATGCCTTTCTCGTGACCCTCGCGTTGCACGCATTCTGGCCACGACGGATTACTGGGTGTACACACTGCTCGATCCACGGTATAAGGAGAACCTGCCCACTCTGATTCCCGAAGAGGAAAGGGGTTCGAGAGTGTTGCTATACCACAGGACCCTTGCGGACAAGCTGATGGTAAAATTCCCAGCCGACAGCGCTAGTGGCAGAAGGCGCAGTACCGAGGGCAAGGTAGCAGGGGATGTGCGTAGATCGAGCAGCATGTACATCCCAGGCAGTGCAACAGTCTTTAAGGGCCTGGCCAGCTTTATGGCTCCCCACCAAGACTGTGTCACCGCTCCCCAGTCACGGCTGAGTCGGCGGGAGCACTGTAAAAGGATGGTGAGGGAGTACGTAGCGGATCGCACGACCATCCTTGGTGACGCCTCTGCCCCCTACAACTACTGGGTGTCGAAGCTGGACATGTGGCCTGAACTAGCGCTGTATGCCCTGGAGGTGCTTGCTTGTCCTGCGGCTAGCGTCCTGTCGGAGAGGGTGTTTAGTGCGGCTGGGGGAATCATCACAGATAAGCGTAGCCGCTTGTCAACCGACAGTGCCGACAGGCTAACACTCATCAAGATGAACAAAGGCTGGATTTCCCCAGACTTCTGTTCTCCACCAGCGGACAGCAGCGATACGTAAGCAATACGTAGGCTGCACCCGCGGATGGAAGCTACGTTCTCTCTCACCATCCAAAACGGGGACATTTCTGCTTCATCAATCTGTGTCTAATATTCCTCCTCCTCCTCCTCCTGCTCCTCCTCCTGAAACCTCACGTAATCACGCTGAACGGGCAATTTTTCTTAGGGCCACAAGGCTCACTCAAATAATTTTTCAGAACAATTTTTATAAGTTTCAATGCGCTTAAAAGCATTGGAACTTTAACTTGAACCAATTTTTCGTTACACTGGGCTGCCTCCAGGCCTAGTTACCACTTAAGCCACATTAACCAAAGCGATTAATGGGTTTCACCTGCCCTCTTGGCTGGCCATGGCCAATTTTTGGGATGTACATTAGTACTGTTGATACAGCAATTTTTGTGGGCCCTCGCCTACAGTGTAATCAAATTAATTTTTAGCCCACCTGCATTACAGCTGACGTTACCTCAGCTGTGTTGGGCAATGCAATGGGATATTTTTATGTACCGCCGGTGGGTTCCAGGGAGCCACCCATGCTGTAGGTGCACACTGAGTTTTTAATACATCTGTACACTTCTAAAGAACCCGTCTGACTGGGGCATGCAGTGTGGGCCGAAGCCCACCTGTATTACGCACGACATTACTACCTCAGCTGTGTTGGGCAATGCAATGGGATATTTCTATGTAACGCCGGTGGCTTCCTGGCACCCACCCAGGCAGTGGGTCCACAGGGAGTTTAACCTACATGTGTCCACTTGTAAAGAACCCCAGTCAGACTGGGGCATGCAGTGTGGGCCGAAGCCCACCTGTATTACGCACGACATTACTACCTCAGCTGTGTTGGGCAATGCAATGGGATATTTTTATGTACCGCCGGTGGGTTCCAGGGAGCCACCCATGCTGTAGGTGCACACTGAGTTTTTAATACATCTGTACACTTCTAAAGAACCCGTCTGACTGGGGCATGCAGTGTGGGCCGAAGCCCACCTGTATTACGCACGACATTACTACCTCAGCTGTGTTGGGCAATGCAATGGGATATTTCTATGTAACGCCGGTGGCTTCCTGGCACCCACCCAGGCAGTGGGTCCACAGGGAGTTTAACCTACATGTGTCCACTTGTAAAGAACCCCAGTCTGACTGGGGCATGCAGTGTGGGCCGAAACCCACCTGCATTAACCCTTTCCAGTCCACTGTGTGACCTTTGAAGACATTAGGGTTTAAGGCTGTACAGCTCCGTTGTTGGTAGACGTCCGTCGGGGTTCTCTTACTGTATATTGCCAGCCTCTCTGTTGTCGGAGCCTATCCTACGTGTCAGCTCATGCAGTACTGGCTTTAGCCAGCATATAGCGCCGTTGTATAACAGCAGAAAAAGAGTAAGCCCCCTAGGAAAACCATATACAAATTGGATTGGAAAGGGTTAAGCACAACATTACTACCTCAGCTGTGTTGGGCAATGCAATGGGATATTTCTATGTACCGCCGGTGGCTTCCTGGCACCCACCCATGCTGTAGGTGCACACGGACTTTTTACTACATCTGTACACTTATAAAGAACCCCAGTCAGACTGGGGCATGCAGTGTGGGCCGAAGCCCACCTGCATTAAGCACGACATTACTACCTCAGCTGTGTTGGGCAATGCAATGGGATATTTCTGTGTACCGCCGGTGGGTTCCAGGGAGCCACCCATGCTGTGGGTCGACAGGGACTTCACAATAGGGAGTTGTACCTGCCTGTGTCTATGAATTAAAAAGCCCGGTCTGACTGGGGCATGCAGACACCTTGACAGAATGAATAGTGTGTGGCACATAGGTTCCCCATTGCTATGCCCACGTGTGCAGCTCCTGATGGCGGTGGCACAGGATTCTATTTCTCATTGCTTCTGTACAGCATTGTGGGCTATCGCTCCGCCACTTTTAAAGAGGGTCGCTGCCTAGCCGTGCCAACCTCTGCAGTGTGTGCCTGCGGTTCCTCCTCATGGCAGACGCAATTCTAAATAGACATGAGCGTGGTGTGGCATGAGGGCAGCTGAAGGCTGCCCAGGGACACTTTGGTGTGCGCTGTGGGGGGGGAGGGGGGGCGGTTGGGCAGCATGTAACCCAGGAGAAGTGTCAGTGGAGTGTCATGCAGGCAGTGATTGTGCTTTGTTGGAGGTAGTGTGGTGCTTAGCAAAGGTATGCCATGCTAATGAGCGCTTTTCAGAAGTAAAAGTTGTTGGGAGGGGGGGGGCCCACTCTTGCCGCTATTGTGGCTTAATAGTGGGACCTGTGAACTTAGGATGCAGCCCAACATGTAGCCCCTCGCCTGCCCTATCCGTCACTGTGTCATTCCCATCACTTTCCTGAATTGCCCAGATTTTCACACATGAAAACCTTAGCGAGCATCGGCGAAATACAAAAATGTTCTGGTCGCCCATTGACTTCAATGGGGTTCGTTGTTCGAAACGAACCCTCGAGCATCACGGGAAGTTCGTTACGAATAACGAACACCCGAACATTTTGGTGTTCGTTCATCTCTAATGTTGATCCAAATGACCCCATTGGGTAAAAAACATTTTTTCTCATTTGAGGGAATGGCAATCAGAATAAATTTTTGGATCAAAAACCCTACTGCACTAATCTAGTAGCTACAGCCTGTAATATTATTACACTCAAGAAAAGTGTCCAGACCTCATATAAAAATTTTAAGCGAGTTCACCATCACTACGTCCTCAAACAAAGAATACCATAGTCTCACTGCTCTTACATAAAAAAAAAAAAACTTCCATGTTGTTGTAGAAACATCTTTCCCCTAGATATAAAGGATGCAACCTTGCTGTAGTCCTTGGTAAATGTACTGTACAGTACATGGATGGCTAGGGCTTTGGAAAAGTTTAGCTTCTGACAGTTCTTTGAACATTTGCAAAAAAATTGGTCCCCTATAGCAGTCCCACTTTGGGACCCTGTGTCCTGCTTTTCAACAGGAGCCCAGCAGGACAGGCATTCATCCCGCTTTCAGGACATCTGTCTTGCTTTTGTCCCTATTTCTGGGGAATGTCTGGTCACCATTAAAATGATTACTGGGTGAGTTGCCCCAGCTCCCTACCCGGTAATCACTGTGCAGCATCGCAGACCAGATGCATACACTGATGGCAATGTATGCATCTGGGATCCTCCTCTCCTCCTCCCCTCAGCTCTTCACTTTGGTTCCGCTAGAGAGGAGATGAGAGCAGAGGGGAGGAGGCACTGCTGCAGGTGCACACACGTCCACCCGCCAGCAGCAGCAGTGGGAGAATCGTTAGCACTGTAAAGAACAGAAGGAGGATAAGATATGGGTCACTGTTGGGGTCCCTAGGCTGGTATAGGGGAGCACTAATACTATGGGTCACTATGGGGGGGCACTATTATTGCTGGCCTGGTACAGGGGAGCGCTAATACCATGGGTCACTGTGGGGGGTCACTATTATTGCTAGCCTGGTATAGGGAAGCACTAATGCTATGGGTCACTACTATTGCTGGGGCTTCTTGGGGATCACTACTATTGCTGGGGCATGCAGAGGGGTCACTACTATTGCTGGGGCTTTTTTGGGGGTCACTACTATTGCTGGGGCTTCTGTGGGGGTCACTATTATTGCTGCGGCTGGTATAGGGGAATGATAATACTACTGGGGCTACTGTGGGGGTCAATATTATTGCTGGGGCTGCTACAGGGGACATTATTACTAGTGAGGAAACTCTGCATGTGACAGCATAGCCTAAGCTAACTTAGGGTATGTTTACACATGGCAGAAATGTTGCGAAATGTCTGCAGCGTAAATTTCCGCAGCAAATTCCGCATCTAAAATAACAGTCAAAATCTGTACCATTAGTACAGATTTTGATTAGAAATCAGCTGTAGATACGCAGCGGCACTCCCCCTCAGATCCTATAAGGGCTATCCGCTGTCAGCATTCCCCAGCTTGCTGTTCCCAGCAGCCTGGTCAGGTGCGACGGTGCTAGTCAGGTGATGGTAGTCAGGTGAGCCCACTACAGGCCGCTTGGAACTGGAAGCCATTCATTGAATGACAGCTGAGCGCTGCCTGTGATTGGTCACAGAGCTCAGCCAATCACAGGCAACGCTCAGCTGTCATTCATTGAATTCAGCCAATCAGACACAGCCCTTTCAGCAGGTGGGGATTTGTGTACTGCAGTGTTAAATGTGATTTTCTGGCCAAACCTGGAGGTCACTGTTAGGATTCCGGTTGCCAAGGCACTCCATTGGCCCTCCTTGATTTTATGGCGGATGGCCCGATGATGTCACAGAGGGATTGCCCTACCTTTGTTAGTTCCATCACTTTGTTAGCTCCATATATGTCATGATCAATATTGATTATTACTTTTAAGGGGTTGACGATGGAAATCAGTGTTCGCACCTATCCCTGCCATTGTAGCAAATGGACGATTGTCAGTCACAGTTGTCTCCCATATGATGTAATTATACATTTTTTTCAAATGAACCTCTTCCCACCAAGTAAGTACTCTTATGCCCTGGGGTGGTAAAGAGTTAAAGAATGGCATGTTATTGGTTATTGCTTAGTCTGTAAGCCCATTGACACTCCCACAACATGATTGCTTAGTTCTGCTATGTTTATGGTATAAGCTAGGTTCTGGCTTTGTATTTATGGTATAATCCTGTTTCTGGTACTGTATAGTATGAGTGTGCTTCTGATGCTGTAATTAGGAGTTTAGTTCTGCAGTTATGAATTTAGTTCTGGGGATGTATTTGTTATGAGCTTGGATCTGGTGCCGTATTTATGTTTTGAGCTTTGTCCTGGTGCTGTATATATGTTATAAGCTTGGTTTTGTTTCCATATTTATCCATTGAGTTGTTTTGGTGTGGTTATGCTACTATTCTGCTGCTTGCTGCACAGGCAGAATACATGCAGATTACTCATCAGTGCAATATATATAATTGTATTTCTTTTGATGGGGAGAATTCACATAGGGTACCATTTTACCCAAGCCAATCCCTGGGTGGGCACAGTCATGGTATTTTAGTCTCATTTATCAAAGGCAGAGTTATAAAATGAGAACTTTAGTAGTCCTGTAAATATGTGATAAGTTATTTTTGTGAGACAGTCCCTTTTAAATGTTTGCTGAGTCTCATGCATAACATTGAAACATTCATATAATAGTTTAATTAATTATATATTGTGCCAAAAGAAAGTACAAGAACATTTTACTTTGTAACAATTTGCTGTTAAATATTACTAAATATAACATGATTTACGACTACAGAAAAAGTCCAAGAAATTCCATGCAAGAATGATAATACCTTTTCTGTTGAATCATGGAACATATGGAGATACTGAACTTCACAATGTCTAAATGCAAAATATAATAGATAAGGCTGTGAGTGGTCGCTTCAATAATAACACTTAAGGTTCAGTCAGACGAGCGATTTTCTTTTTTTTTGGCGCATGAGTAGCCGCTCTAAAAAAATCGCATCTCGCATGTAGAAAAATCATGTGAATGGGTGAATTTGCACTCACATGTCCTATCTTTTGCAGGTGCGATTACTTGGTGCTGCTAAAGAACTTGCATGCAAACGCTTTCATTGGAAAGCATTGGTTCTAATAGAGCCATTTTTTAATTGCTGCTATTCATGCACTAAAAAATTGCTCGTCTGACCGAGCCCTTAGCATGTATTACAGTTTTTTCTTAGCTGAAGAGAAGAGAGAAAGGTTTAACTATTGGATCAATGCCATTTTAAAATATTGTAGTTTCTGAAAATGCTTTCTTTATGCTTTTGAAATCACCTAAGGCTGCTTTCACATGGACGAGAAAATCGTGCGAGATTTTTGCATTTTGAGATGCACAAATTTCACATAAATACAAATCCAATATGCGGTATGACCTATCTTTGGGCGTTCCCTCACAAAGCATCACCCATTGTTTTCAATGGGGCTTGTAAATCATCGCACAGTGTGCGAGATGTATGTGAGTGCGATGCAATGCAAGGTTTCCCACTGAAAACATTGGGAAACACTCAGCGATCCTCCATCGTGACTGTCAGTTGCTCCGGAGGGGCTCTACTTCACTAAAAGTGATGCGGGGCGTTTTTTTAATTAAAGACGCCTCACATCCATCAGGAGATTGCACACTGGTGAGTGCTATATCGGACCGGGTTTTACAGCCCAATATTGCACTCGCTCATGTGAAATTAGCTAAAGGGTAAGATCACTGTTAATACCAACAAAAGTCAGCACCATGGGCATCCAGTACAGATAGTAATCCCTTCCCACTCTGCACTATACTAGGATGGCACAGTGATGGAATGGGCTCATGAGCTGTGGCTCTACCATTGCTTGAAGGTTCCAGCTGTAGTAGTACAGCTGCCACCCTGCACGCATGGCTCGGATATGATATAACTCTTATTGCAACTATTTAACCCTTTAGATGCCATGTTCAATGCTGACAGTTGCATCTAAGTGCTTGACAGAGGAAGGGAGCTCCCTCTGTCACCTCATCTGCGATGCACTATACGATCCTGAGAAGAATGGTGGGTTGTCATGGCAACTGAAGGTATTACAATGTGCTGTATCTAATATTAGAAGATCACATCTTCTCTACAGAGATAACAATGTTGAAAAAAATCCCAAGCAGGCAAACAAATTACATTTTTTGCCTGGTTTTTAATTTTCTTCCTGAATGAAAAAAACTATTAATAAAAAAAAAACAGAATTGCTATCACTGCATCCATAATGACCCAAAACAAGGAAATTCATGCATCATTAATTTCACATGGTGAACATTTTAAGAAGAACAAAAAAAGCTGAAATGCAGTTTTTTTGCTTCACCTCCAAAAAGTGCAAAAGAAAGTGATAAAAAAGTCATGTATACTCCAAATGCTACAGTTACAATATACAACTCTTCCTGGAAATAAAGCAAGCCCCTTTAAAGCCCACTCAATGGAAAACTGTTAAAAAGTTAGGTGACATGGAATGCAGAGATGCAAAAAATAAATTGCTTTCCCCCAAAAAAGGGGTTTTTATTGTGTAAAAGTAGAAAAACAAACAAACAAAAAAATCTCTCTCTATATAATTTTGTTACAAACTAGACTGCATCCTGTGGCTGTGGTGATTTTTGGAAAAAGCAGATATGTCTTTTTAGTACTGGACAACTTCTGGAGCTCAATTGAAAGAAACAAAATATCAAATATACCTAGCATGCATAGTGTGTTCACAATTATCCTGCAGTGAATTGAAGCTGTTTTTCTATATATCAAAGGAATCACAGAAATTCGAAAAATTTCCTAATTACCTTAAAAATTGCTTCATAGAATAGGATTTTAAAATTACCTTTATAAACTTAAGGGCCTTTTACACGCAAAAATAGTCTTTCAACTGACAGATTGAAAGATTTAGCGATCTATTTGCATAGAGTGCTATTGGCTTTGTTTGCCATTAACACTTTATCATCTTCATTTGCATGTTAATGAATGATGAAGGTGAAGCAGCATCCACGGAAATTATTTCAAACGCTTTAATTCATCCAGCATAAGACAACGTTTCAACCAACCTGTGGTCTTTGTCAAGTTCAATGACACAATACATAAACACATGCTTATATACAGACAAAACACACCCCTTATCCAATACAAAAACCCAACATATATGCAACATTACTAAAAACATCAAACAGATATAAAACAGACCTTGTGGTTGGACGGACCGGACCAAACGGACTGCTACTTCAGCTGTTCCTCCTCATGTTCTAATCCCCTCTGTGTGTTCATGGCTGCATTGTCCCCTTCTGATTGAATCACTGCGGGGCCGCCACTGATTACGTCATCCAGTACTGCAGTACAGTTTCTTGACGTTATGGTCATTAGACAAGGAGATTCACTTATAACAGATCTATACAGCAAACCAACCGATAGAAACAATCTGCTCAATTACTTAAGTTACCACCCACCTGCCATAGTTAAGTCGCTACCATGGAGTCAGATGATACGAGTACGTCGGGTTACAGATGATGCGTTTTTTGACTCCCGATTGGAAGCTATGTGCAACAAATTCTTACGGAGGGGTTATCCTGGTTCTGTGATTGCACAATACAAACAACGTGCAGCGGCATTAGATCGGGCACAAACTTTGGCCCCAATGCCTAAATCTCGCGAGAATACTCGCATTCCCTTCGTATCCACGTTTGACACCTATAGTAAACGCATCAAGCGAATTATTTGTAAACATTGGCATATGTTGGCTGCGTGCCACCCGGACATTAGTGAATTTACATCCCCACCACTAATGTCTTATAGATGAGGTCGTAATTTGAAGGACCAACTTGTGCGAACTAGAGATCAGACAACTAGGGTGGGCCAACAGCAAACATTGATGCCGGTGAAGAACGGCAATTTTCCTTGCCTTGGATGTGCATCATGTGGTAATGTAGTAAAAGGAAGTCATTTTACCCATCCTCGAACAGGCAAAAGTTACCCCATTCAAGGGTGGTTTAGCTGTTGGTCCACCTATGTAGTCTATATTATTACGTGTCCTTGTGGGTTGGTATATGTAGGAGAAACAATTAATGAAGTACGTAAGCGCATAGCCAACCATAAAAGTACCATACGAACCAAGAAATTAGATCTTCCAATTCCAAGACAGTTCGAGGAATTTGGACATGGGGTGAACCAACTACGGTATAGGGTTATTGATGCGGTTAGCGTAAATAACAAGGGAGGTGATCGTGAACGACGGCTCAAATTTTGGAGGCGAGGTGGATACACGAGTTGAACTCACTAACCCCGGAAGGGCTGAATATAGAATATAACCCCCTGCTCTACACTCTGGGATAGAATATCATTTTATTATCAGGCTAATACAATTTCACTTTTATAACTTATACAATTGATAAATATTTGCGTTAACAATAGTATTGATTTTAATATTATTTTCTTTTGTTATATACAACAGATGGAGGACCAATGGACGGACCGTAGATATTGGATGTGGACACGTCTGTTTCAACGTTTGGGTGTCTCATCCTTTTTTCTGTCCTTTTGTTTTGACGTTACTCCTCATGTCTATCCATTCGGTGGGAACTAGATACAAGGAAATTTTTTTCCTTTTAAAGAAAAATTTTTTCCCTCTAAAAAATTTTTTTTCTAATAATTGAAATCTTTTCAATAATTGAATTCACTATTGTGTTTGAAAAATTTAATAAAGCAGGCATAAATATAAGCATTGGGGTACGGCTCATTATATTCTGTCTCTGATTATGCTCTGTATATGGCCATTGATCTTGGACATGCTTCGCCATTTTTTTGAATAAGGGACAAACATGCAGAATTCTTGTGTGAATAAATATTAAAGAGATGGATGGAGACATAAACACTTTTGGAAGTTTACCTCATAACACTAAATATGCGATATATTAGGGGTCCTATGGAGCCATAACATCAAGGCTCATATAATATTAGAAGTTAATGCAGGGTTAACAGTATAGCACACTGGATTCGGGTATTGAGGACACAGCAGGTTTATTTGGGGTGCGCATGCGCAACTCATAGGGTTAGCGTTGCCAGTCACCTAGGCAACGGATTATATATCCGTGCAGGCGCTCGGGGAATTGCATTACCTGCGCATGCACAGTAGATGACTTGGCCGATCAGCTCTTGCTTCCCCAGCCTCATAATTTCCTTCCAATGATGAATCGGAGCCCTCAGCGCTTGCGCACAGGAGTAGAAGGGAGTCCATCTCCCCCTCCCGTCCTGTGAATTTAGCGCGAGAGTATGACACGGCCCCGCAGTGACGTAATCAGTGGCGGCCCCGCAGTGATTCAATCAGAAGGGGACAATGCAGCCATGAACACACCGAGGGGATTAGAACATGAGGAGGAACAGCTGAAGTAGCAGTTCGTTTGGTCCGGTCCGTCCAACCACAAGGTCTGTTTTATATCTGTTTGATGTTTTTAGTAATGTTGCATATATGTTGGGTTTTTGTATTGGATAAGGGGTGTGTTTTGTCTGCATATAAGCATGTGTTTATGTATTGTGTCATTGAACTTGACAAAGACCACAGGTTGGTTGAAACGTTGTCTTATGCTGGATGAATTAAAGCGTTTGAAATAATTTCCGTGGATGCTGCTTCACCTTCATCATTCATTGATTCCTGCTAAATTTGGTTCAGTGGATCCAGGACCGATTAAGAAGCGTGCACCTTCCTGCCCAGGGGTTTCCTCCCTCTTCGGATTGAGGTTTGGCGTGTGCTGTTGTCGATTGTTTCTTTGACTATGGTATTTCATTTGCATGTTAAAGGACCTCTAATTTTTGTTTGCAGAGCCCAACGTGTTTAAACAAATTCCTTTGTTCTCCTTCTGGCTGCTGCCAGATTACATTGTTCTCCTCATGGCTTGTGTAAACATGCTGAGGGGAGAACACTGTGCAGTCCATTGAAAGATGAGTGAAATACATTCAAATAGAATGCATTTGCTCAGTGTTTCAGCAGCTGATTTAAGTGAACTGAAATCCATCATTCACACGAAAAGTACACAATGCCAACATTTACATGGAACGATTATTGCTTACTTTTGGAATTTTGAGCGATAATCATTGCGTGTAAAAGGGCCTTTAGATTAAAACCTGGAGCAATTTGGCAATTAGTGCCAGATAATGATTCAACATTAATTGTCAAATTGCTCTGCTTTTTTTCTATATATTAACCTATTTTGATCAGTAATTGTAAGCAATCTAGTCATAAATCTTATAATGCTTTTATAATTAGAGATGAGCGAACGTGTTCGGCTCCGCCCCTTTTCGCCCGAACACCGAACTTTGCGAGCAATTCCGTGCTCGGGCGAAAAAAGTTCGGGGGTCGCCGTGGCAGCGCGGGGGGGGTGCGGCGGGGAGTGGGGGGGAGAGGGAGAGAGAGAGGGCTCCCCCCTGTTCCCCGCTGCTGCCGCCCGCACCGCCGCGCCTCTCCCCGCCCCCCGGCGCCCCCGAATCTTTACGCGCGGACACTGAAGTCCTCGGTAAAGCCGGTGTCCGGGTGTGTAAGTGTTCGTTAAGAACACGTTCGCTCATCTCTATTTATAATCTAAAAAGAGGTGTTTTCACTTCAGAGATTCATAACATATGGTGGTTTTATACAGGAAAACTCACAAATAGTCGCTAAAGCATATGAACAAATGTTGTTTGTGTGCTTTTACACAGGGCAGTTGTAGTTGTTTAATTTCAAAATCGCTGAACGAATCGTTGTGAACTTTTACATTGGCCAAAATATCACTGTTCAAGCATTGATTCATCATTGTTCTCTCGAAGAGTAAACAAGCAAGAGACTGCTGCAGCAAGTGTATCTTTGAAGATCAAAACCAGACAGATACTACAGTAGCAAGTGTTCTTTTGAAGAACAGCAGGGACTGTTCAGTCAAGAATCAATTGGTGTTAAGTGGGAGGGCAAAATGCTCAAAAAATGTCACAAGCCAATCAACATTTAGTGAAAGGCACAAGTTGAACAAGTGCACACCTCCCTGCAAAGCTGTTGGCTATTTGTTGGAAAATGATTACCTGTTTACACCAGACGATAATTAATCAACTAGCAACTATTTTTAGGTGAGCTGAGATGATGCAATTAGTGACTAGGGATCAAATTTCTGCTCATCACCTGGTTGGTGGCTGTGTTTATGCAAAACAACACTTGCTTTCAAGCAGCTATTCAAATTATAGTTGTCCTGTTTAAAGCCATCTATATTCATAGACATTCCCAACTACTGGTATAACAGGAGGGTGTTCCTTTTTTCTCAATAGCTTTTATAGAAAGTATTTTTATTTACTAACTGGAAAGGAGAGGGTGGGAGAGGTGAGACACATTGAAATAAAATAATATTATACAATGCAGAGTGTAAGGTGGAATACTTAGGGAAAGAAGGGGATTTTTTGCAAAGGCAAGCACAATAAGAAATTCATGCAAAAATATCTAAGAATAACATTGTACAGTACAGATACCAAGCACTGATGGTTATAAGGGCAATTTGAAGGCACTAGGTTGAATGAAAAGCTACAATATAGTTTTAGTTAGATAGTTTCCCTTGCATTTGGAAGAGATGTAGTATGTCAATTATTTTTGTAGAAAATAGCGGCTGCTCATCCAGGCACCCCTGTGGTCTAGAAATTTTGATTATGTTGTTGCATAGAAATCATTTAGTGGAGCACCACAGTTTCAGGATAATCCTTCTAACTGCTATTATGAAAAATCGGAGGAGGCTCCTCTTCATTTCTCTCATTGGTCTGTGGAACATAGAGAGAAGAGCCAGCTCCAAGGAGGGAGTCACCTCTGTACGACAAATGTGGTTGTAGAGACCCACCACCTCCCTCCAGAGGCTTGACACCAGAGGACAGTCCCACCATATATGTGTCATTGTGCCCCTGCTGTTGTTACATAAAGAATTAGGTAGGAGAAGCAGCACTACCAGTTGATATAAATCCAGGCATATAGCAGCCTATGGTGCACGATCCCAGTTGGTGATCCAGACCCTAGGATCAGAAAAGCAGTAATCCGTATAGATGTAGCCAGACCAGCACTCAGGAGTTGTTTCTTTTAAGTAAAAGTCCTCTTTATTCCTCAATACAGTGAAAGCGACGTTTCGATCCTCAGATCTTTGTCAAGCTTGCCATCTTTGTCTTTGGCATGCTTGACAAAGATCTGAGGATCGAAACGTCGCTTTCACTGTATTGAGGAATAAAGATGACTTTTACTTAAAAGAAACAACTCCTGCGTGCTGGCCCTGCTGTTGTTACATCTCCAATAAGTGGGGGAGATCTGGAGAAACATCCTCTGGAGTCGATCCAGCATCCTGTACCATCTAGATAGTATTCTGAAATTCAGGTCCTAGATTCTATCCACCAAGGAGAGCTTGTGGGTTAGGAGCCATGCCCTATTCCAGCACTCTGGGGTAAAAATCTTGCCCAGCTTTCTCTCCCATGTCTCCACATAGTCAGGTTCTATGCCTACTGCCTCCCGAGACAGCAGCAAGTCATAAAGTCTAGATATCATGTGCCTGGGGAGTAAAGGGGAAAGACACAGTCGTTCAAACTCAGTGAGGGGGCTCAGCTCATTCACTCGTGGCGTCAGCGAGTGCACAAAGCCTCTCCGCTGAAAATATTGTAACCACATTCCCAGTTGAGCCTCACTGTCCCCCAGTATCTCCTGTAGTGACCCCAGACCTGATTGTGACACAATGTCCCTCAGTCTTGGTATTGGATTACTTGGGAGTGCTAAAATGGAAGGGCCTCTGAAAGTGGCCTCAAACTGAGGATTATAAGCTAGGAGTGTGAGTGGGCTTGGCACCCTCACTAGGCCTTTTGAGGCCACAAAGCCTGCCCAGTTTTTGGTAAGCTAGGTACAGAATGGAGACAGGATAGGTAGAGCTTTGATCTGATTAGGGGAATTCAGAAGGCTGCCTGAAGAAAACCTGCCACACCTTCCTGTTCCGCCTCCACCCACAACTTTGATGATTGGTGTTTTAGTAGATCCGGGACACAATTAGAAATACTCACCCTGTAGTAGAGGGAGAAGTCAGGAAGGCCTAGGACACCTCTTTCCTTTCCCATCGTGAGGAGTGAGAAATGCATGCGTGGTTTGCACCCTCTCCCTACGAAAGCCGTTATTAATGATCTCAGCTTTTTCAAATAGAATTTTGGAAGTCTGATCGAGATAGTTTGGCACAGGTAGAGGAACTTAGGCAGCGAGTCCATTTTGACCACATTGACTCTTTCACTCCATGATAGAAACAGGGGTCCCCATTTACTCAAGTCACCCTCCAAACCCACCGTGAATAAAAGAAAATGAAGTCTAAATGCCTGGAAGATATCTGCAAGGAGCTGGATACCCAGTTTTTTTTTGCTCATGGAGCGCCAGTGATAAGGAAACGATTTTTCTAGGTGGGACACCTCAGTCTGCAAGAGCGTAATAATCAGGACCTCGGATTTTTGAGCATTAACTTTTTAGTTCCTGACCATACTGAATATTTTAAACTACTCAAGAAGGATCGGCATGCCAATATGGGGATTGGACATCTAAAGGAGCAGATCACCTGCAAAGAGGGACATTTTATGTTCCAGATTCCCAATTTGGATTCCCATGATGGACCCATTACTACAGATGGCATTAACCAGTGTGTCCATGACCAGAACATATAAGAATGGTGAGAGCGGGCACTCTTGCCTAGTTCCATTTCTCACACGGAAGATGCCGGACATTGCCCCATTGACTCAGACTCTTGCCTAAGTCATGGTACAAGGCTAATATCCATTGCTTCCTCCGCACTCCCAGGCCTATGCTGTCCAGTGTGGCAGAAAGGAAGGGCCAGCTCACTCGATCAAATGCTTTTTCGGCATCAATCGCCAGCAGACATAGGAGAGTTCCCGAACGTTTGGCTCTATCTATAAGAGATAGCGTCTTTATGGTGTTGTCTCTTGCCTCTCTGTCTTGAACAAACCCAATGCTTGACTTTTTAATAGACTTCAGCATAGAGAGACACTCACATGTGGGACCACCTTTCTAATTGGCCTCCCCTTGTATGTGGCCACTGTAGTTTGTCTTAATTGTCCTCCCAGTTGGTGGAATTCTAGAGGTGGAACCTGCATCTAATATACATTTATGATATACATTTTGTGGATAACTCACTTAAATTTTTTTGCCAGAATAAAATAAGAATAATAATTTTATAATGATAGCCGAGCAGAGAAAAATATCTGTCTGTCTATCCCTAACTTTTAATATTTATCTTTAATCTACAGTTTGGCATGCACCAATTTTATACATTTATCACATTCTGACAACTTTTATTTTGAAAGCCACAATCACGGCTGCACTGTTTCATAAAATCAATATTAATATAAGAATTTGAGAATTAGAATTGGAAATAAGACATTCCCAGTTGTATTGCTTCTTGAAGAGACATTTATCTAAAATGGTCAATTAGTTAATAAATCTTGGTTTACTTCATGAAAATCTCATGCATTTTTTTCCATCTAGGAATAAGCCTATCTATTTAGAGCATTGTAAATGAAATTGAATGGCTGATGCATTTTTACTGCTGCTAGTGCTGTGTATTAGAATCTATGAATATTTACTTTTTGTATTACATTAATTTAATCAGCACATATGATTTATGCTTTAAAACTGCCCATCTATATAAATAGTATTTTGAACATATAGTAGTGTGCAAATATAAAATATATACAGTAAAACAAGACTGAATAATTAATAAGGCTTTCACCTTACATAAAGTATATGTTTCTGAGCAACTGCACATGAATGGCATGTGACTGCTAAGGACAATGTTTGGATAAACAGTCACATCAACAATAAATGGCATGTGACCCCTGCATAAGCTTCAGGGCTCCGAAGTGGAGTGATGGTACTGGATAGGGAGGGCATTTAAAAGGTGGGGATAGTTTTTTCTTCATTGTACACTATTATTTTTTTTTTTTGTACTCGTTCCAAAGCTTTTCTGCAGAAAGTAGCTCATTCACAGGAGTTTTTATTGCAAAAGGTAGAATAAAGAAAGGTATAATAGTCCAATCACAGTGGACAACACCCTAAAATACTGTTATTTTTTGAATCTAAGAAAACTCTTTTAAAACCCAAGTTATTTCGGCTCTCTTAGGACCTGTTCAGATGGCCGTACTTTTGAGTCATGTGCTGTCGGGCCTTGGTTGGTACTTTTATACATTATTAGTAGAGATGAGCGAACGTACTCGTCCGAGCTTGATACTCGTTCGAGTATTAGCGTGTTCGAGATGCTCGTTACTCGTAACGAGTACCACGCGATGTTCGGGTTACTTTCACTTTCATCTCTGAGACGTTAGCGCGCTTTTCTGGCCAATAGAAAGACAGGGAAGGCATTACAACTTCCCCCTGCGACGTTCAAGCCCTATACCACCCCCCTGCAGTGAGTGGCTGGCGAGATCAGGTGTCACCCGAGTATAAAAATCGGCCCCTCCCACGGCTCGCCACAGATGCGTTCTGACATAGAGGAGGGAAAGTGGTATCTTGGTGGAGCTGCTATAGGGAGAGTGTTAGGAGTATTTTAGGCTTCAAGAACCCCAACGGTCCTTCTTAGGGCCACATCTAACCGTGTGCAGTACTGTGGAGGCTGCTTTTTGCAGTGTTGCACATTTTTTTTTTTTGGTATATCGGCCGTGCAGAGCATTGCACCCTGCAGTAATACTCCAGGGCCAGAAGCACTTAGGCAGGGACAGAAGACATATTGATTGAATATAGGCAGTGGGCCTTTGCAAAAAAATTTGGGAAAAAAAATCTATTTGGGCTGCCTGTGCCTGTCCTCAGTGTTCTGGGTCTGTGCTGGGTGTAGTAGTTGTCCAAATTCATACGCAGCCAGCTAAGTGTTACAGCAGGCTTGCGCAAAATTATTTCCTGGCTCTGTCTGGGCTGTGAAATCACAGCTGTATTGCAGTTCACAGTGCAACACTCTGCAGTTCTTTGACATACTCCAGGGCCAGAAGCGCTTAGGCAGGGACAGAAGACATATTGATTGAATATAGGCAGTGGGCCTTGCAAAAAAATTTGGGGAAAAAAATCTATTTGGGCTGCCTGTGACTGTCCTCAGTGTTCTGGGTCTCTGCTGGGTGTAGTAGTTCTCCAAATTCATACGCAGCCAGCTAAGTGTTACAGCAGGCTTGCGCAAAATTATTTCCTGGCATTTCGTAAGCGAAGTCAGCCTCCAACCACAGGCCAATAAGCGGCACATTTAATTACAGCGTTCTGTTTCTGCATTACTGGTAATACAGCATGCTGAGGGGTAGGGGTAGGCCTAGAGGACGAGGACGCAGCCGAGGACGCGGAGGCCCAAGTCAGGGTGTGGGCACAGGCCGAGCTCCTGATCCAGGTGTATCGCAGCCGACTGCTGCGGGATTAGGAGAGAGGCACGTTTCTGGCGTCCCCACATTCATCGCACAATTAATGGGTCCACGCGGTAGACCTTTATTATAAAATGAGCAGTGTGAGCAGGTCCTGTCGCGGATGGCAGAAAGTGCATCCAGCAATCTATCGTCCACCCACAGTTCTGCGCCGTCCACTGCTGCAACTCAGAATCCTCTGGCTGCTGCTCCTCCTTCCTCCCAGCCTCCTCACTCCATTACAATGAGACATTCTGAGGAGCAGGCAGACTCCCAGGAACTGTTCTCGGGCCCCTGCTCAGATTGGGCAGCAGTGGTTCCTCTCCCACCAGAGGAGTTTATCGTGACTGATGCCCAACCATTGGAAAGTTCCCGGGGTCCGGGGGATGAGGCTGGGGGGATGAGGCTGGGGACTTCCCGCAACTGTCTCAAGACCTTTCAGTGGGTGAGGAGGACGATGACGTTGAGACACAGTTGTCTATCAGTGAGGTAGTAGTAAGGGCAGTAAGTCCGAGGGAGGAGCGCACAGAGGATTCGGAGGAAGAGCAGCAGGACAATGAGGTGACTGACCCCACATGGTTTGCTAAGCCTACTGAGGACAGGTCTTCAGAGGGGAAGGCAAGGGCAGCAGCAGGGCAGGTTGCAAGAGGCAGTGCGGTGTCCAGGGGTAGAGGCAGGGCCAGACTGAATAATCCACCAACTGTTTCCCAAAGCGCCCCCTCACGCCATGCCACCCTGCAGAGGCTGAGGTGCTCAAAGGTCTGGCAGTTTTTCACTGAGAGTGCAGACGACCGACGAACAGTGGTGTGCAACCTTTGTCGCGCCAAGATCAGCCGGGGAGCCACCACCACCAGCCTCACCACCACCAGCATGCGCAGACATATGATGGCCAAGCACCCCACAAGGTGGGACGAAGGCCGTTCACCGCCTCCGGTTTGCACCGCTGCCTCTCCCCCTGTGCCCCAACCTGCCACTGAGATCCAACCCCCCTCTCAGGGCACAGGCACTACCGTCTCCTGGCCTGCACCCACACCCTCACCTCCGCTGTCCTCGGCCCCATCCACCAATGTCTGTCAGCGCACCGTCCAGCCGTCGCTAGCGCAAGTGTTTGAGCGCAAGCGCAAGTACGCCGCCACGCACCCGCACGCTCAAGCGTTAAACGTGCATATAGCCAAATTTATCAGCCTGGAGATGCTGCCGTATAGGGTTGTGGAAACGGAGTCCTTCAAAAGTATGATGGCGGCGGCGGCCCCGCGCTACTCAGTTCCCAGTCGCCACTACTTTTCCCGATGTGCTGTCCCAGCCCTGCACGACCACGTCTCCCGCAACATTGTACGCGCCCTCACCAACGCGGTTACTGGCAAGGTCCACTTAACAACGGACATGTGGAAAAGCACAGGCGGCCAGGGCCACTATATCTCCCTGACGGCAAATTGGGTGAATTTAGTGGAGGCTGGGACCGAGTCAGAGCCTGGGACAGCTCACGTCCTACCCACCCCCAGAATTGCGGGCCCCAGCTCGGTGGTGGTATCTGCGGCGGTGTATGCTTCCTCCACTAAAGCACCCTCCTCCTCCTCCTCCAACGCAACCTCTGTCTCGCAATCAAGATGTGTCAGCAGCAGCACGTCGCCAGCAGTCGCTGTCGCGCGGTGTGGCAGCACAGCGGTGGGCAAGCGTCAGCAGGCCATGCTGAAACTACTCAGCTTAGGAGATAAGAGGCACACGGCCCACGAACTGCTGCAGGGTCTGACAGAGCAGACCAACCGCTGGCTTGCGCCGCTGAGCCTCCAACCGGGCATGGTCGTGTGTGACAACGGCCGTAACCTGGTGGCGGCTCTGCAGCTCGGCAGCCTCACGCACGTGCCATGCCTGGCCCACGTCTTTAATTTGGTGGTTCAGCGCTTTCTGAAAAGCTACCCACGCTTGTCAGACCTGCTCGGAAAGGTGCACCGGCTCTGCGCACATTTCCGCAAGTCCCACACGGACGCTGCCACCCTGCGCACCCTGCAACATCGGTTTCATCTGCCAGTGCACCGACTGCTGTGCGACGTGCCCACACGGTGCAACTCTACGCTCCATATGTTGGCCAGGCTCTATGAGCAGCGTAGAGCTATAGTGGAATACCAACTCCAACATGGGCGGTGTAGTGGGAGTCAGCCTCCTCAATTCTTTTCAGAAGAGTGGGCCTGGTTGGCAGACATCTGCCAGGTCCTTGGAAAGTTTGAGGAGTCTACCCAGGTGGTGAGCGGCGATGCTGCAATCATTAGCGTCACCATTCCTCTGCTATGCATCTTGAGAAGTTCCCTGCAAAGCATAAAGGCAGACGCTTTGCGCTCAGAAACAGAGCCGGGGGAAGACAGTATGTCGCTGGATAGTCAGAGTACCCTCCTGTCTATATCTCAGCGCGGTGAGGAGGAGGAGGAGGATGAGGAGGAGGGGGAAGAGACAGCTTGGCCCACTGCTGAGGGTACACATGCTGCTTGCCTGTCATCCTTTCAGCGTGTATGGCCTGAGGAGGAGGAGGAGGAGGAGAAGGATCCTGAAAGTGATCTTCCTAGTGAGGACAGCCATGTGTTGCGTACAGGTACCCTGGCACACATGACTGACTTCATGTTAGGATGCCTTTCTCGTGACCCTCGCATTACACGCATTCTGGCCACTACGAATTACTGGGTGTACACACTGCTTGACCCACGGTATAAGGAGAACCTTTCCACTCTCATACCCGAAGAGGAAAGGGGTTCGAGAGTGATACTATACCACAGGACCCTGGCGGACAAACTGATGGTAAAATTCCCATCCGACAGCGCTAGTGGCCGAAGGCGCAGTTCCGAGGGCCAGGTAGCAGGGGAGGCGCGGAGATCAGGCAGCATGTACAGCACAGGCAGGGGAACACTCTCTAAGGCCCTTGACAGCTTTATGGCTCCCAAGCAAGACTGTGTCACCGCTCCCCAGTCAAGGCTGAGTCGGCGGGAGCACTGTAAAAGGATGGTGAGGGAGTACGTAGCCGATCGCACGACCGTCCTCGGTGACGCCTTTGCCCCCTACAACTACTGGGTGTCGAAGCTGGACACGTGGCCTGAACTCGCGCTGTATGCCCTGGAGGTGCTTGCTTGTCCTGCGGCTAGCGTCTTGTCGGAGAGGGTATTTAGTGCGGCTGGGGGAATCATCACAGATAAGCGTACCCGCCTGTCAACCGACAGTGCCGACAGGCTTACACTCATCAAGATGAACAAAGCCTGGATTTCCCCAGACTTCTCTTCTCCACCAGCGGACAGCAGCGATACCTAAGCAATACGTAGGCTGCACCCGCGGATGGAAGCATCGTTCTCTATCCCCATCAAAAACGGGGACCTTTTTGCTTCATCAATCTGTGTATAATATTCCTTCTCCTCCTCCTGCTCCTCCTCCTGAAACCTCACATAATCACGCCGAACGGGCAATTTTTCTTAGGCCCACAAGGCTCAGTCATATAATTTTTGTAAACTATTTTTATACGTTTCAATGCTCATTAAAGCATTGAAACTTTCACCTCAACCAATTTTTATTTTAACTGGGCTGCCTCCAGGCCTAGTTACCAATTAAGCCACATTAACCAAAGCGATTAATGGGTTTCACTTGCCCTCTTCGTTGGGCATGGGCAATTTTTCTGACGTACATTAGTACTGTTGGTACACCAATTTTTGGCGGCCCTCGCCTACAGTGTAATCAAATTAATTTTTAGCCCACCTGCATTACAGCTGACGTTACATCAGCTGTGTTGGGCACTGCAATGGGATATATTTATGTACCGCCGGTGGCTTCCTGGCACCCACCCATACTGTGGGTCCACAGGGAGTTGTAACTGCATGTGTCCACTTCTAAAGAACCCCAGTCTGACTGGGGCATGCAGTGTGGGCCGAAGCCCACCTGCATTAAACATGACATTACCTCAGCTGTGATGGGCAATGCAATGGGATATATTTATGTACCGCCGGTGGGTTCCAGGGAGCCACCCATGCTGTGGGTCCACAGGGAGTTGTAACTGCATGTGTCCACTTCTAAAGAACCCCAGTCTGACTGGGGCATGCAGTGTGGGCCGAAGCCCACCTGCATTAAACATGACATTACCTCAGCTGTGATGGGCAATGCAATGGGATATATTTATGTACCGCCGGTGGCTTCCTGGCACCCACCCATGCTGTCGGTCCACAGGGACTTCACAATAGGGAGTTGTACCTGCCTGTGTCTATGAATTAAAAACCCCGGTCAGGTTGGGGCATGCAGTGTGGGCCGAAGCCCACCTGCATTTAATCTGACGTTAGCTCTGCTGTCCAGGGCACTGCAATGGGATACATTTATGTACAGCCGGTGGGTTCCAGGGAGCCACCCATGCTGTGGGTGCACACGGAATTCCCATTGCGGAGTTGTACCTGCCTGTGACTATTTATAAAAAACCGCGGTCTGACTGGGGCATGCAGACACTTTGACAGAATGAATAGTGTGTGGCACATAGGTTCCCCATTGCTATGCCCATGTGTGCAGTTCCAGATGGAGGTGGCACAGGATTGGATTTCTTATTGCTTCTGTACAGCATTGTGGACTATCGCCCCGCCCCTTTTAAAGAGGGTCGCTGCCTAGCCGTGCCAACCCTCTGCAGTGTGTGCCTGCTTTTCCTCTGGCAGACGCACTTATAAATAGACATGAGGGTGGCGTGGCATGAGGGCAGCTGAAGGCTGGGCAGGGACAATTTGGTGTGCGCTGTGGACACTGGGTCGTGGGGGGGGGGGGTTGGGCAGCATGTAACCCAGGAGAAGTGGCAGCGGAGTGTCATGCAGGCAGTGATTGTGCTTTGTTGGAGGTAGTGTGGTGTTTAGCTAAGGTATGCATTGCTAATGAGGGCTTTTCAGAAGTAAAAGTTGTTGGGAGGGGGGGGGCCCACTCTTGCCGCTATTGTGGCTTAATAGTGGGACCTGGGAACTTGAGATGCAGCCCAACATGTAGCCCCTCGCCTGCCCTATCTGTTGCTGTGTCGTTCCCATCACTTTCTTGAATTGCCCAGATTTTCACAAACGAAAACCTTAGCGAGCATCGGCGATATACAAAAATGCTCGGGTCGCCCATTGACTTCAATGGGGTTCGTTACTCGAAACGAACCCTCGAGCATCGCGAAAAGTTCGTCTCGAGTAATGAGCACCCGAGCATTTTGGTGCTCGCTCATCTCTAATTATTAGCTATTTCCAACTATGGACCTATTATAGTATGCCTGGATTTAACTGCATGTCAGTTTTATATAGTATCATATGTACATGTACTTTTTAGTCCAGTATTTATATTAGTCCAGTATTTATTTATTTTTCTAGCAATTGATATTTACTTAAAAGGGTTGTCCCGCGAAAGCAAGTGGGGTTATATACTTCTGTATGGCCATATTAATGCACTTTGTAATGTACATCGTGCATTAATTATGAGCCATACAGAAGTTATTCACTTACCTGTTCCGTTGCTAGCGTCCTCGTCTCCATGGTGCCGTCTAATTTCAGCGTCTAATCGCCCGATTAGACGCGCTTGCGCAGTCCGGTCTTCTCCCTGGTGAATGGGGCCGCTCGTGCTGGAGAGCTGGTCCTCGTAGCTCCGCCCCGTCACGTGTGCCGATTCCAGCCAATCAGGGGGCTGGAATCGGCAATGGACCGCACAGAGCCCACGGTGCACCATGGGAGAAGACCCACGGTGCATCGTGGGTGAAGATCCCGGCGGCCATCTTAGTAAGTTGAAGGAGTTGTCCCGCGCCGAAACGGGTTTTTGTTTTTTTCAACCCCCACCCCCCCCCCCCCCCGTTCAGCGCGAGACAACCCCGATGCAGGGACTTAAAAAAAAAAACGCACAGCGCTTACCTGAATCCCCGCGCTCCGGTGACTTCTTACTTACCGGTTGAAGATGGCCACCGGAATCTTCTCCCTCGGTGGACCGCAGGGCTTCTGTGCGGTCCATTGCCGATTCCAGCCTCCTGATTGGCTGGAATCGGCACGTGACGGGGCGGAGCTACACGGAGCCGGCATCCTGCACGAGCGGCCCCATTGAGAAAAGAAGAAGACCCGGACTGCGCAAGCGCGGCTAATTTGGCCATTAGACGCCGAAAATTAGTCGGCTCCATGGAAACGAGGACGCTAGCAATGGAGCAGGTAAGTGAAAAACTTCTTATAACTTCTGTATGGCTCATAATTAATGCACAATGTATATTACAAAGTGCATTAATATGGCCATACAGAAGTGTATAGACCCACTTGCTGCCGCGGGACAACCCCTTTAAGGAAGAAGTTGCCGCAGCGCGGAAATTCGGGTAAGTACTACACGTTTTTTTTTTTTTAGCACATGTATTGGGTTTGTCTCGCGCCGAACGGGGGGCCTATTGAATTAAAAAAAAAACAGTTTTGGCGCGGGACAACCCCTTTAATAGTGTATTTGGCTACTAGGGCTTTATATTCACACCTTGCTGTGGTGCTGCTTTTCCATGTGTTTATGTATGGTCAATTTTAATTTTATTTTGTACTAATAAAATTTTTAAATTCATTTTAGCTTTTTTTTTTTTTTTGGAACAATAGTTTTTTATTGTAAATGAAAATTGTTTAACAGATGTAAAGCAAATTGTAAACATTGACGTACGAGTTAATAACCTCGTAGGCATCATGACTTAAACAGTTACAAGCATAACAGTATATTTAAAAGGTAGATATGTACATAAACATAAATTTTAATTTTATGTGGTGTGTACTTTTCGGTGGGAGGTGTAGTTTGGAATTATATGGTACATACCACAGTATTGTGAATAGCCCAATCTTTTGTTCAGGTTTGCTACTACCCACATTAATGTGATTAATATATTAAAAGGCAAGCATAATATAGATAAATTGATTGCAGAAAACGTCCCAATAGTCTATCTAGTCTGCCCTTATATTATTTCCTTTTTATTTCTCAGGATATATACTTATCACAGGCAGCCTGAATTCATTTATCTTCGATTTTCCAACCACATCTGCTACAAGTTTGTTGCAAGCACCGTCTACTCTTTCAATAAAATAATGTTTCCTGACGTTGTCTCAGAATTTTCCTCCAACTAATGTCAGATTATATCCCCTTGATCTAGTATTTACCTTTCTAACAAAACACTTCCTTCTTATACACTTTCCATATACAAAGGTTTCCATCATGTCTCCCATTTCCCATTTTTCTTCTGGTAACATACTGTATGTAAAGGTTTCCATCAAGTTCCCCTCTCCCGCCTCTTCTCCTGTAACATATATAAAGGTTTCCATCACGTCCCCTTCTCCCTTCTCCCTTCTCTCCTCCTGTAACATATATAAAGGTTTCCACCATGTTTACTACTACTCCTTCTTTTCTCCAGGCTGTATAAATTAAGTTGTTTAAGTCTTTCCTGATTAGGTTCGTTCTTTTTGACCACCCACATTTTTGTAGCCCATCTTTGGACTCATTCTTTTTTATCAATGTCTTTCTGTAGATGAAGTCTCCAGAATTGAATACAGTATTCCAGATACAATCTTAGTATTGTCATATCCAGCAGCACCTACGTAAACTGGCATACGTTATAGCTACAATTTACACCAGTGTCAGAAGTAAACTGTAGTGAATCTAATAGGCCCTCGAAGCCCTCTTGTTTTTTTGAATAGTCACACCCACTTCTGGAAGAGTGCTGGAGGCTGACATAAAAAGACCAAAAGTTGCAAATTTTGGTATGTGCAAAAATTTGTGACTTTTGTATGTAAGAAGTCTGGTGTACAAAAGGTAATGAATATGCCCCTATATCTATTGCATCATAAGTAAAATGGTAGCACATTTTCTATACCCATACATTTCAAATTTTTTCATATCTTTTTTGGAAAATCAAGAGCAGTATAAAAGACAAGAAATGAGTTTACAATACTAAGAAAGCTATAAATGCAATGAATGTATAAATGAAGAAAAAGTGCGACATTTCAGTTATGCCTAAGGCCAGGTATGACTTATCCAGAAAAGTTTTTAGAAGATCTTTGATGTATTTGACCTTTTCTTTCCGTTTTTTGGGTTTGATTTGCCCTTCATTTTTAAACATTCAGCATTCTTGAAATATATTTCACAGCTGTAATAAAGATTGAAAAATGTTCAGCTTTTAAAAAGGAATAAGCTAAAAACAAATCTGTCAGTGATAGACTATGCGTCATTTAACTATAGTAGTTTAATTGATAAAGGAATATATCTTTGCAGGAGTAAGCAAACAGTTTTTAATTTGTTGAGATTTAGGAATGCCAGACGTGGCATGGACAGATGAAAAGCATGTCTATTATAAGGCTTCCTTCATACAGGGTTTTCATGGCATTGTTCTGGCCTATAATATATAACACAATATTGTTAGAGAAAAATATGTCTCCGCGCTACGTGGTACTTGTATTGAATGCGTGGATATACTTTATACTTAGCGATAAGCATAAAGGCAAGTGGTAGTATAAAAAAGACACTTACTGGGAAGGAGGGGGGTATGCAAACAGATGCCCCCTCCTTGACGTGCTGACTCCAATCACTGATGAAGGTACACGCTGGTGTGTTGGATCAAGTCCAAGGTTTATTTCATAATCCACCAGTTGTGGAAAACGTAACAGGCAACGCGTTTCGGTGTCTGAAGTGACACCTTTCTCAAGCCAAGTAATGCATAAAAATCATATAAAACATATACATAAAATACACACATTTATATAGAAACCGAAAATGAAAACTCTGTGCATCCATGGGCAGCGCCATATTGTGGGCGGGACCTGCCATGACAGCATGTGACGTGTTGTTGGGGGGAGGAGCCAGCGTGGGAAAGTATAATGAGCTGGGGGGGGGGGAAAGGGGGGGGGAAGATAGGGGAATGGGCCCACCAGTGGAGTTATTAGTGGTCGGACTGTATGCCCAAACCATTAAGGATAGCTCTAGATGACGTGGCAACGGTCACGACGTGACCGCGACGCATCGCAAGCAACGCAATCAATCTACACGACCCGCTTCCGTGTATTCACCATATCTCATCATTACTAAAGCTATCCTTAATGGTTTGGGCATACAGTCCACCCACTAATAACTCCACCGGTGGGCCCATTCCCCTATCTCCCCCCCCCCTCTCCCCCCCCAGCTCATTATACGTTCCCACGCTGGCTCCTCCCCTGCTGGGGGTAGTAGTTGGTGAATTAATACCTAGCCTTGCGCATAATTGTTTCCTGTGCGTTACGTACGCGAAGTCAGCCTCCAACAGGGCAATAGAAATACAGTGTATATCACAGGCAGTGTGGTTGTTCCCACAAAGTTCAAAAATATACAATATTTGGCCTGCCTGTCACTGCCTTCAGTTTACAGCGTCTCTGCTGGGGGTAGTAGTTGGTGAATTAATACCCAGCCTTGCGCATAATTGTTTACTGCATCTGCTGTGCGTTACGTACGCGAAGTCAGCCTCCAACCACAGGACAATAAGCGGCACATTTAATTACAGCGTTCTGTTTCTGCTAATCTCGTAATACACCATGCTGAGGGGTAGGGGTAGGCCTAGAGGACGTGGACGGGGGCGAGGACGCGGAGGCCCAAGTCAGGGTGTGGGCACAGGCCGAGCTCCTGATCCAGGTGTATCGCAGCCAACTGCTGCGGGACTAGGAGAGAGGCACGTTTCTGGTGTCCCCAGATTCATCTCACAATTAATGGGTCCACGCGGTACACCTTTATTAGAAAATGAGCAGTGTGAGCAGGTCCTGTCGTGGATGGCAGAAAGTGCATCCAGCAATCTATCGACCACCCAGACTTCTACGCCGTCCACTGCTGCAACTATGAATCCTCTGGCTGCTGCTCTTCCTTCCTCCCAGCCTCCTCACTCCATGAAAATGACGCATTCTGAGGAGTAGGCAGTCTCCCAGGAACTGCTCTCGGGCCCCTGCCGAGAATGGGCAGCAATGGTTCCGAATCCTCTCCCACCGGAGGAGTTTGTTGTGACCGATGCCCAACCTTTGGAAATTTCCCGGGGTCTGGGGGATGAGGCTGGGGACTTCCAGCAACTGTCTCAAGAGCCTTCAGTGGGTGAGGAGGACGATGACGATGAGACACAGTTGTCTATCACTCAGGTAGTAGTAATTTCAGTAAGTCCGAGGGAGGAGCGCACAGAGGATTCGGAGGAAGAGCAGCTGGACGATGAGGTGACTGACCCCACCTGGTTTGCTAAGCCTACTGAGGACAGGTCTTCAGAGGGGGAGGCAAGTGCAGCAGGGCAGGTTGCAAGAGGCAGTGCGGTGGCCAGGAGTAGAGGCAGGGCCAGAGCGAATAATCCACCAACTGTTTCCCAAAGCGCCCCCCTCGCACCATGCCACCCTGCAGAGGCCGAGGTGCTCAAAGGTGTGGCAGTTTTTCACTGAGAGTGCAGACGACCGACGAACTGTGGTGTGCAAGATTTGTCGCGCCAAGATCAGCCGGGGAGCCACCACCACCAGCCTCACCACCACCAGCATGCGCAGGCATATGATGGCCAAGCACCCCACAAGGTGGGACGAAGGCCGTTCACCACCTCCGGTTTGCACCACTGCCTCTCCCCCTGTGCCCCAACCTGCCACTGAGATCGAACCCCCCTCTCAGGACACAGGCACAACCGTCTCCCGGCCTGCACCCACACCCTCACCTCTGCTGTCCTCGGCCCCATCCAGCAATGTCTCTCAGCGCAGCGTCCAGCCGTCGCTAGCGCAACTGTTTGAGCGCAAGCGCAAGTACGCCGCCACGCACCCACACGCTCAAGCGTTAAACGTGCACATAGCCAAATTGATCAGCCTGGAGATGCTGCCGTATAGGCTTGTGGAAACGGAGGCTTTCAAAAACATGATGGCGGCGGCGGCCCCGCGCTTTTTGGTTCCCAGTTGCCACTACTTTTCCCGATGTGCCGTCCCAGCCCTGCACGACCACGTCTCCCGCAACATTGTACGCGCCCTCACCAACGCGGTTACTGGCAAGGTCCACTTAACAACGGACACGTGGACAAGCACAGGCGGGCAGGGCCACTATATCTCCCTGACGGCACATTGGGTGAATTTAGTGGAGGCTGGGACCGAGTCAGAGCCTGGGACCGCTCACGTCCTACCCACCCCCAGAATTGCGGGCCCCAGCTCGGTGCTGGTATCTGCGGCGGTGTATGCTTCCTCCACTAAACCACCCTCCTCCTCCTCCTCCTACGCAACCTCTGTCTCGCAATCAAGATGTGTCAGCAGTAGCATGTCGCCAGCAGTCGGTGTTGCGCGGCGTGGCAGCACAGTGGTGGGCAAGCGTCAGCAGGCCGTGCTGAAACTACTCAGCTTAGGAGAGAAGAGGCACATGGCCCACGAACTGCTGCAGGGTCTGACAGAGCAGACCGACCGCTGGCTTTCGCCGCTGAGCCTCCAACCGGGCATGGTCGTGTGTGACAACGGCCGTAACCTGGTGGCGACTCTGCAGCTTGGCAGCCTCACGCACGTGCCATGCCTGGCCTACATCTTTAATTTGGTGGTTCAGAGCTTTCTGAAAAGCTACCCACGCTTGTGAGACCTGCTCGGAAAGGTGCGCCGACTCAGCGCACATTTCCGCAAGTCCAAGACGGACGCTGCCACCCTGCGCACCCTGCAACATCGGTTTAATCTGCTAGTGCACCGACTGCTGTGCGACGTGCCCACACGGTGGAACTCTATGCTCCACATGTTGGCCAGGCTCTATAAGCAGCATAGAGCTATAGTGGAATACCAACTCCAACATGGGCGGCGTAGTGGGAGTCAGCCTCCTCAATTCTTTACAGAAGATTGGGCCTGGTTAGCAGACATCTGCCAGGTCCTTGGAAACTTTGAGGAGTCTACCCAGATGGTGAGCGGGGATGCTGCAATCATTAGCGTCACCATTCCTCTGCTATGCCTCTTGAGAAGTTCCCTGCAAAGCATAGAGGCAGAGGCTTTGCGCTCGGAAACGGAGGCGGGGGAAGACAGTATGTCACTGGATAGTCAGAGCACCCTCATGTCTATATCTCAGTGCGTTGAGGAGGAGGAGGAGGAGGGGGAGGAGCATGAGGAGGAGGGGGAAGAGACAGCTTGGCCCACTGCTGAGGGTACCCATGTTGCTTGCCTGTCATTCTTTCAGCGTGTATGGCCTGAGGAGGAGGAGGATCCTGAAAGTGATCTTCCTAGGGAGGATAGCCATGTGTTGCGTACAGGTACCCTGGCACACATGGCTGACTTCATGTTAGGATGCCTTTCTCGTGACCCTTGCGTTACACGCATTCTGGCCACTATGGATTACTGGGTGTACACACTGATTGACCCACTGTATAAGGAGAACCTTTCCACTCTCATACCCGAAGAGGAAAGGGGTTCGAGAGTGATGCTATACCACAGGACCCTGGCGGACAAACTGATGGAAAAATTCCCATCCGACAGCGCTAGTGGCAGAAGGCGCAGTTCCGAGGGCCAGGTAGAAGGGGAGGCGCGGAGATCAGGCAGCATGTACAGCACAGGCAGGGGAACACTCTCCAAGGCCTTTGCCAGATTTATGGCTCCCCAGCAAGACTGTGTCACTGCTCCCCAGTCAAGGCTGAGTTGGCGGGAGCACTGTAAAAGGATGGTGAGGGAGTACGTAGCCGATCGCACGACCGTCCTCCGTGACGCCTCTGCTCCCCACAACTACTGGGTGTCGAAGCTGGACACGTGGCCTGAACTCGCGCTGTATGCCCTGGAGGTGCTTGCTTGTCCTGCGGCTAGCGTCTTGTCAGAGAGGGTGTTTAGTGCGGCTGGGGGAATCATCACGGATAAGCGTACCCGCCTGTCAACTGACAGTGCCGACAGGTTTACACTCATAAAGATGAACAAAGCCTGGATTTCCCCAGACTTCTCTTCTCCACCAGCGGACAGCAGCGCTACCTAAACAAAACATAGGCTGCACCTGCGAATGGAAGCATCGTTCTCTATCACCATCAAAAACGGGGACCTTTTAGCTTCATCAATCTGTGTATTATATTCATCCTCCTCCTCCTGCTCCTCCTCCTGAAACCTCACGTAATCACGCCGAACGGGCAATTTTTACTTAGGCCCACAAGGCTCGTTTATATTACTTTTGTAAACAATGTTTATACGTTTCAATTCTCATTAAAGCGTTGAAACTTGCACCTGAACCAATTTTTATTTTAACTGGGCTGCCTCCAGGCCTAGTTACAAATTAAGCCACATTAACCAAAGCGATTAATGGGTTTCACCTGCCCTCTTGGTTGGGCATGGGCAATTTTTCTGAGGTACATTAGTACTGTTGGTACACCAATTTTTTGGGGCCCTCGCCTACAGTGTAATCCTAGTAATTTTTATGGGCTTTGCCTGTACTCATGGTACAGCAAGGTGCGTGGGGTTGGCCTACACTTTTGCTATATAAATGTAACTGGGGCCTTGTCTATACTGCAACTACTGAAATGTGAAAGAGACTGTTACCTCCCTAAACTGCTGCAACGGGAATGTTACTGTGGCCTGTCTTGACTGCTACTACTACTGAAATGGAACTAATACTGTGCTGCCCCTATACTGCTGCTTCGCAATGGTTACTGGGGCCTGTCTTGAGTGCTACTATTACTGAAATGGAACTAAGACTGTGCTCCCCCTATACTGCTGCTTCAGAATTGTTACTGGGGCCTGTCTGGACTGCTACTACTACTGAAATGGAACTAATACTGTGCTCTACCTATAATGCTGCTAGTGATATGTTACTGGGGCCTGTCCCTAATGCTACCACCAAAATGTTACTAATTCTGGGCTCTGCCTATACCGCTGCTAATGCTAAGTCACTGGGGTGTGGAAACGGAGGCTTCCCAAAGACATGATGGTGGCGAGGCCATTTCCCACCAACGCGGTTACTGTTAAGGTGCATATAACCACGGACACGTGGAGAGGACACGTAGTGCCTCAAAAACATCCCCCTCCTCCTCCAACAATGAAAACATTCTTGGCAAATACCTTTGCATTGGTCCGTCTGGTGGCAGTCCAAGAATTTCACCTTTACCGACACAACAAGAGAGCCCCCCCCACCATCCCCCCGCCACGGCCCACTTAATCCTGGCCACATTCCGAAAACCAACTAAATAAAACCGCGCTACTAGGTCCGCAGTCGCCACCACATTCCCACCAACGCGGTTACTGTTAAGGTACATATTTCCACTCTGACTGGGGCATGCACTGTGGGCCGAAGCACACCTGTATTGTATGTGACGTTAGCTCTGCTGAGCAGGGCACTGCAATGGGATACATTTATGTACCTCCGGTGGCTTCCAGGGAGCCACCCATGCTGTGGGTCCACAGGGACTTAACATTAGGGATTTGTACGTGCCAGTGTCTATGTATTAAAAACACCGGTCAGGTTGGGGCACACAGTGTTGGACAAAGCCCACCTGCATGTAATCTGACGTTAGCTTTGCTGTCCAGGGCACTGCAATGGGATATATTTATGTACCGCCGGTGGCTTCCTGGGACCCACCCATGCTTTCGGTCCACACGGAGTTGTAACTGCATGTGTCTACTTATAAAGAACCCCAGTCTGACTGGGGCATGCAGTGTGGGCCGAAGCCCACCTGCATTAAACCTGACATTACCTCAGCTGTGCTGGGCACTGCAATGGGATATATTTATGTACCGCCGGTGGGTTCCAGGGAGCCACCCATGCTGTCGGTCCACACGGACTTCACAATAGGGAGTTGTACCTGCCTGTGTCTACTTATAAAAAACCCCAGTCTGACTGGGGCATGCAGTGTGGGCCGAAGCCCACCTGCATTTAATCTGACGTTAGCTCTGCTGTCCAGGGCACTGCAATGGGATACATTTATGTACAGCCGGTGGGTTCCAGGGAGCCACCCATGCTGTGGGTGCACACGGAATTCCCATTGCGGAGTTGTACCTGCCTGTGACTATTTATAAAAAACCCCGGTCTGACTGGGGCATGCAGACACCTTCACAGAATGAATACTGTGTGGCACATGGATTCCCCATTGCTATGCCCACGTTTGCAGCTCCTGATGGAGGTGGCACAGGATTGGAGTTCTCATTGCTTCTGTACAGCATTGTGGGCTATCGCCCCGCCCCTTTTAAAGAGGGTCGCTGCCTAGCCCTGCCAACCCTCTGCAGTGTGTGCCTGCGGTTCCTCCTCATGGCAGACACACTTATAAATAGACATGAGGGTGGTGTGGCTATTAGGCATGAGGGTGGCATGAGGGCAGCTGAAGGTTGCACAGGGACACTTTGGTGTGCGCTGTGGACACTGGGTCGTGCGGGATGGGGGGGGTTTGGGCAGCATGTAACCCAGGAGAAGTGGCAGCGGAGTGTCATGCAGGCAGTTATTGTGCTTTGTTGGAGGTAGTGTGGTGCAAAGCTAAGGTATGCATTGCTAATGAGGGTTTTTCAGGAGTAAAAATTGTTGGGAGGGGGGGGCACTCTTGCCGCTATTGTGGCTTAATAGTGGGACCTGGGAACTTGAGATGCAGCCCAACATGTAGCCCCTCACCTGCCCTATCCGTTTCTGTGTCGTTCCCATCACTTTCTTGAATTTCCCAGATTTTCACAAATGGAAACCTTAGCGTGCATCAGCGATATACAATAATGCTCGAGTCGCCCACTGACTTCAATGGGGTTCGTTACTCGAAACGAACCCTCAAGCATCGCGAAAAGTTCGACTCGAGTAACGAGCACCCGAGCATTTTGGTGCTCGCTCATCTCTATTACTCAGCTGTTCTCAGTTCTCACCCTGGCCAGCAGAACAGCTGATTAGCAGCAGGCTGTGACTGCTGTCCATGGTGCTGAATTTTGCATAGGGAAACAGTGGTTGAACAATATAGCTGATAACAGAGCTTAGACCTCCTGGTGAGTTTTGCAACAGCTCCCAGAAAACCATTTGCATGCAAATCAAGCTGATAAGTACTAATAGCAATTAGTGCCTATTAGTACTTGTATGCAAAACGATCACTGATCTTTCAATGATTTGAAAGATGATTTGTAAGTGTGTAAATAGGCCTTAATAGATGAACAATTTTAAAGGGGTTTCCCAGCACTTCTCTATTGATGACCTATCCTCAGGGCAGGTCATCAATTGTTGATCATTGGAGGTTGGACGCTCAGGATCCCCATTAAGCAGCTGATTGCCAGGCACACTGTTGGTGTGGACAGCGCTGGAAGCAGACAGCGCTGTCTATATTTCAGTATCAAACTGGGTCATTGCAAGTTTGACAGAGCTGTTTGCTTTCAGTGCTGTCCACATTCTAAGGATCTCTGCTGTTTGTCATTCAATAATAACTTTGATTCTCTACTTGTTGGTTCTTGTCTAGAAGTACTGTAAACCAGAAGGTTCCTAAATGACAACATGCTGAGATATTATGAAATCATTACAAACATTACATTGAAAAATAATATAATTTTTTTTCATACAGTAGAGTTTTATTGAAAACCCAATGATAGGGCCTGATTGCTGAATTGGTGGGAGAATCTTAGGTCAATATTGTATTGGGATAGCCCATGTTTGTTTTGTTACTACTGTATATTTTAAGCTGTATTTAGGTCCGGAAAATGGACTTATGCACAAAGGACTCCTAGTCAGAGGTAAAAACATGAGAAGTCAACCTGTGTGAGACTTGCTGATACTGGTTGTATATTAATGGTATGTGGTCCAGGTCATAAGCCTTCATCCTGACAGTTAGGGATACTGAGGTGTCATCCACACAAAACAGAAAGGAGTATAATACCAAGCAATAATTTTGTTAAAAACATACATAAAACACATATCACAATACAACACAAGTAGACTACAATAAAACCATGGATCCAATGGATATGGGATTAAAGTGCATAACAGGTCTCAGTATTATATCACATAATACTAGGATATACAAAGCTCCATACAAATCACAGAACCTTTAGTTATGTGTTCACATTAGAGATGAGCAAACGTACTCGTTTCGAGTACTTACGCACCCGAGTACCGCCATTTTCGAGTACCTCAGTACTCGGGTGAAAAGATTCGGGGGGCGCCGGGGGGCGGGGAGAGGCGTGGCGGTGCGGGGGTTAGCAGCGGGGAACAGGGGGGAGCCCTCTCTCTCTCCCTCTCCCCCCCACTCCCCACTGCTACCCCCCGTGCCGCCACGGCGCCCCCCGAATTTTTTCGCCCGAGTACGGAAGTACTCGGAAATCGCGGTATTCGGGCGAAAAAGGGGCGTGGCCGAGCACGTTCGCTCATCTCTAGTTCACATGCATACCATAGGGATAGCACAACAAAATTTAAAAAATATGCGAATGGTGACAAAAATAACTAATTATAAACAAACAGTGTCAAAACATATGCAAAAGTAATACCCACCAATGAAACCAGAAAGCACCCCTAAGCGCATTTTGTTTGTTTCTTCAAGGGATGACAAATAAGCACTCTCACAACTCCTAATATTCTCCTCCAAGTAATCATGTGACATAAAAATGGCGCAGGAGAGAAAGCAGCACATGCGTGGAAATTCTCTAAGGAAAAAAATGTGCAATACCTGTCACTCAGTGGTTGGGGCAAGCAAAGATCATGAAGGGTCACATGCACATGCCAAGGTAGGTCAGTGAATGCCTGATCAATCGCAATCCAGCACACAGTCATACAGCAAAGCATTTAGCTAAGAGTTGCCAAGACAGGTATATAGGGATTTAATTTTATATACGAGGGAAACCAAATACATGACTAACAATAATTATGAATTTGAGAAAAAAAAAGGTGAACAAAGAGAAATTAAATCCATCAAGATGCATCAAAAAGGACGGTGCAATGAGTGAAGTGAAAAATAGAAGGACAGAAGGTACATTAAGATGCATTAGACTGCAAAATAAAAAAAAATATATACCGTATATACCGGCGTATAAGACGACTTTTGAACCCCGAAAAATCTGCTCTGCAGTCGGGGGTCGTCTTATGCGCCGGTAATACAAAAAAAAAAAAGTGTAAAAAAAAAAAATTTTATTACTCACCTCCCACGGCGTTCTGTGGCGCTCCGGCAGGATGTCGCTCGCTCCGGCAGGCTGTCGCTCGCTCCTCGTCCCCGCCGCAGCATAGCTTTCTGAATGCGGGGCTTGAAATCCCCGCTTCCAGAAAGCTAATACACACGCCGGCAGCCATGACAGCATTGAATGGCTGTGATTGGCTAAAGCACACGTGGCTTCAGCCAATCACACTATTCAATGACATCATTGAATGGCTGTGATTGGCTGAAGGCGCACGTGTTAGCAATCACACCCATTCAATGATGTCATTGAATAGTGTGATTGGCTGAAGCCACGTGTGCTTTAGCCAATCACAGCCATTCAATGATGTCATGGCTGCCGGCGTGTGTATTAGCTTTCTGGAAGCGGGGATTTCAAGCCCCACATTCAGAAAGCTATGCTGCGGCGGGGACGAGGAGCGAGCGACAGCCTGCCGGAGCGAGCGACATCCTGCCGGAGCGCGACAGAACGCCGTGGGAGGTGAGTAATAAAATTTTTTTTTTTTTCTCCACTGAATACCGGCGTATAAGGTGACAGTTGGGGGGTCGTCTTATACGCCCCGTCGCCTTATACGCCGGTATATACGGTATATATATATATATATATATATATATATATATATATATATATATATATATATATATATATATATATATATTATACCAACCGCTCATTAAAATAGTAATAACTCAAATTATTAAATAAATCTGTTCATTTCCTATATAAGTTCAAAAATTAAAATGAAAATGTTTCAGGAGATATGCAGAATAAGAATGTAGGGACCAGAAAAGTCTCCAATCCACTTCTTATCGCACAAACAAAGGAAGATTGGCACAAGGCATAGAAGGTGAGGGAGCCGCAAACTGAAAATAAAGATAGAAAATTAATACACGTTAAAAAGCATGGAGAGAAAAATAGATACTTATAAAAAAGGGCAAAACTGACCACTTCATTCCATCCAACAGGAACCATAGTCCCAAGCCTTACAATTGATCTGCATTCCATCTGAGCAAGTACTCTTCTGTCATCTCTCTCCTTAATGTCACATTGCACTCAGTGTCTCAATGCCACGGACCAGAAAGTTTCTAGGATTACAATCATAAAACATTCTGAAATGTTTGGGAATAGTTTTTAATAATGTGGGAGCCTCACATTGTTCCACACATGCTCTCGTGTGCGGGTTCTATGCTTCTGAGATGTGAGTAAGGCCTCATGTCCATGGGCGAGTCAGATTCCACATGCGGGAGACCGCAGCGGAATCCGACCCTGCCTGCAGCCGAGGACCGTGCATACCTGTCCGGGTCTTATTTCTGTACTGTGGATGTATTCAGAAGTGCCAATCAGCGCCCCGACGCTCATGATCAGTAGAGTTTTTTTTCTTCAAAATCCTGCTTTGCTGCGGAATCTGCGGCCCCTCCGCAGGGGAAAAGAAATCGCTTGTGTGAATAATTTCATTCAAAAAATGGAGTTCATATTTGCACAAGTTTTGTGCGTCTCACAATTTTTAAACATGGATATGTAGCATTATAAATGACATTCATAGTACTACATGAAATATATTGCAAAATCTCAAAAATCCTCCTGCTATCAGTCACACACAAATTGCAGTATTTGTGTGATAACAGTCCCTATGGGCAGAAAGGTTGCAAATGGCATTATGATTAACACAATAGTTCTGGTTGTGTTGGAAATTTTGTGATAGTTACAAAGCAACTTGTAAAACATTTCCTATATAAGAAGAATTGAAGTCGTGGCCTGATATTTTTTTTATATATTTTAAGAATACAGTCAGGATAACCCAGTATTGAAATTGCATTGAGGTTTTCTTGTAAATTGTAATCAATAGTATTAAATGCATTATGTTAGTAGTAGAGATGAGCAAACTTTTCAAAACTTCAGTTCTGCTGGTTCAGCAAGTTTGAACAAAAAGTTTGGTTTGGTATGAATTAGTTTTAACTGAACTAGAAATTCACAAAAACCCTAAAACAATTATGATGGGTTCTTTAATGGATGTAGCTCAGTGTTGGGATCCTAGGTTAAAACCTGACCAATTAATACTTCTTCCTTCTAGAGCAAGAAACCCAAAGTTGCCCTTGGTCAGATTTGAACCAAGGTCTCCAGCATTGCAAAGCAATAATGCTAACCAATGGGGACCTGGTGGCTCAGTGGTTAGTACTGTTGCGTTGCAATGCTAGAGACCTAGGTCCTTATCTAACCAATACATCTGCACTGTATTCCAAATCCATGCAGATATTGTTCTTGGTGAGATTTGAACCTAGGACCTCAGCACTGCAAGGCAACAGTGCTAACCACTGAGCTACATCTGTTGATCCTTTTAATTTAACTTCAATTAGTATATTCTTTATAGGTTACACCAGAATACGTTAGTACTATAGAAATACAGAGTTGCAAGGAGGTGAAATATAGACCTTGCCACTTACAGCCTATAGACTGCACTTGTATTTTTTTTAAATTGTTGCTTGTTCCCCTGGATGGACATATTGTTGTTGTGCTGGTGCATTAGTGTCCACTGTTGGCAATAGGTTCCAATGTTGAGGCTATAAAAGAGCTTGCAGCAGGGACCAGAGACTGTGTGAGGCTGAAGCCACGTGGAGAGAGAGAAGAGCCTACTATTGCTGAGGAACATTCATGGTGACACTGATGCATTGTGCTACCATGCTGAGACAGGTAACTGCTTGGTGAGGAAATCAGATGAGATAAAAGTAGATGTTTGGCACCAATTGAGAAGGGTGTGGGTGATTCATGTGAGGTGCTACACCTGATGTTGAGGGCCCATGTAGTGAATAGACTGGGACCTGGTTACCAGTGAGAGTAGGCTAGTCCTTCAGGTGGGGGAGTCTGAAGTCTGTATCTGTGGGGAATTGGAGTTTGGGAGATGCGACTGGGATCTATGCAAATCTCAAAGGAAGGTCATCTGCAGTGAATGAGTCCTTTAAGTTAAGAGCGGGATCTGATGAGTGGGTCATGGTGAGCTAGCAAGATTAGTTGCCAGAGGGCTGATGAAGTTGGGACATGTAGGAGATTGACCTGCGAGTGAACCATGTGGATCTCTGCTTAAAAGGTGGTAGCTGAAGTGTGATGGCAGCCTGAGTAATTAGATAAGTGGAGTCTTATGGGACTGTGGAAAAAGTCATCTAGATTTGGGAACCACTGGTGGGGTGAGCGGTATTGAGCTAGGTGTGGGGAATGAAATAGTTATGTCCTACTAGGGGCTAAGGGAGATACTTAGAAATTGTCACCAGAAATGCAGTGGACATTGAGAGCTTGCTGTGAGACTGTATGAAGTAGCCTAAGCTGGTTGTGGTATCTGTGACGTGAACAAGGACCTACAAAAGATATGTATGGATAAGATTGTGAAAACCTCATCCACTTTGCTACAACTGTAAATGTTGCAGTTTTGAAAAGTTGAGTAGTATTGCTTTACTTTATCCTGCACTAATTTTGAGTTACATTCTGTTTTCTCTGTAATAATTTTGATTACATGATGTTTTTTATAAGATTCAAAGATAAATTTAGAATTCTGCTTGTTTTGTGTTTTCAGAGACCAATGCACTATGTGAGTTCAGATGGCAATTATAGTGAGAACATAAGCTGCCTATACATGAAAAAATAATTTAGGTGGATCTCATCAAATTTAGAGGAATACACCAGAAATCTAATTCTACATTTGTGTATGTGCCTATTAATTGTCTTCTGATGATAGATGATGAGTAAAATGGGAATCGGGCATGATCCACCGTTAGTCTTTTAAGTTATAAGCCTCTGCCAGAAGTTTCTGGCTGCGGCATATCTCTCTCCATTGAAGTGCGGAGGTCAGGGTGACAGCTGTTGGCTGAGTAAGCCTTTAACTAATGGATATAAGTATATAACCAGCTTAAGCGGTTGGGTCACATGTCTGGAGACTGGAGTAGAGAAAACACTTGTATAGTTTAAATTGCATGTCAGGAAAATTGGGAACATAGCTGTGTAAATGAATGGAGAAAAAAGCAGAAATTTAAACACCGTTTTATTTTAAAACATAATTAAACTTTATTTTTGGTGGTGGTGGGAGGGGGTCAGTAGGATATGGGATATTAAGAAACTTTGCATTGTGTTTTATTAAAGTAATTAGCTGCCTACATGTTTAATATTTTTGAAGTGCAATCCAAACTGCTTTTCCCCGCTTAACTATTTGAATGCCTACTGTTGCTGCTATGAGAAACCCATATACAGCTTCGATGTATGTAGTATATGGACTCCACTAACTGTATGCATGGGAAAATCATCTGCTCAGCATGCCATACTCCAGAGACTGTCTGTTTCTGTGCCTGCTCTTGCAGCTTCCAATAAAACCTCAGTCTCATGCAGAGAAGACAACTCTCCCATACACAAAGTGCAGTCCATACACTGTCTACTTAGGGCGAAGTCAGACGAGCAATTTTTGCGCTTGCCTAAGATGCCCCACGGGGAGTCCCTTCATCACTGAACACTGTGATAGCACTGTCACAGTATGCAGTGACAAGGGGACTCCCCATGGGGATGAAGAAATCCTCTGCCACAGCTGTGACAGCTGTGGCAAAGGACCGCAATGCCATCCCATTGCTTTCAATGGAGCCAGCGCTACTGCATTGAATTCAATGAATGGCTGAGCGCTGCCTCTGATTGGCTGAGCATTGTGACCAATCACAGGCAGCGCTCAGTTGTCATTCAATGAATTGATGAGTGCTGCCTGTGATTAGCTCAGAGCTCAACCAATCAGACACAGCCCTTTCAGGAGGCAGGGATTTTTAAATGACATTGAATGCAATGGGATGGCATTGCGGTCCTTCGCAATAGCTGTCACAGCTGTGACAGCTGTGGCAGAGGATTCCTTCAGCTCCGCAGGGAGTCCCCTTGTCACTAAACACTGTGACAGTGCTGTCACAGTGTACAGTCATGAGGGGACTCCCCATGGGGAATCTTTTTGCACAGCACAGACCTTTCCGGCGCACAGATGTCCTATCTTTTGAAAGTGCAAGTATTTTGCACCTGTAAAAGACAGACATGTAAACACACCATAACAAACCAATGGTTCACATAGCTGTGCGCAGAAAAAGGCAAAAATTTTATTCTGTTGGTCAGTACAATTACAATGATACCAAACTTTACTTTTTGCTGTACTATTTAAAAAAAACTATATATATATATATATATATATATATATATATATATATATATATATATCAATCAAACCTGTTTTCTGTCACTATCTTCTGATTGCTGTAACTTTTTTATGTTGCTATCTATAGGCTTTGGTTTTTGGGGACTAGCCATTTTGGAGTACATATGACTGTTTGGTTACTTTTCCTTACATTTTTTTCTTTGAGATGTGGTGATCAAAAAAGTGCAATTCTGGCATTGTGTTTTTTTCTTCTGACAATGTTCACAATGCAGCATATATAATGCATTAGTTTGATAGCTTTTATGGACATGGTGATACCAAATATGTTTTGGTTTTCTTTGCTTTGACTTCTTTTATGTAAATATTTTAATATCTATTTTTTGCAATGATAGTAAACTTTTAAAAAATGTATTTGTGCAGTCCCCACAGGGGACTTGAACTTGCTATCGTTTTATTACTTATACCATGTAGATCACAGTTCAACTTCATACAAACTCCACATACCAGGATGTACTTGCATGTCTTGTAGCACTAAGGGGTTACATTTTCATAAAGGCTCATAGCTGAGAAACATGTTAATAATCATATTCCAATAAGTCTGCTTTAACCCTTTAATAACAGACAATATACTTTTTTACAGTGATCACTAATGAACTTTAAACCTACACTACCAATAGCAACTGCAGCATGTAAGTAGGAAGGGGACTCCTCATGTCACCAATGGGATTGCAAGGTACCAATGGGTTCTCATGTCAGCCAGAGTCTAATAGACTAATGTCATAGGCATTGCCGAATGCACTACATAAGAGTCTTCAAGACTTTTTCAGCAACTAAAAAGTACTGTAAAAAAGTTCAATAAAGTTTTATTTGAAAAAAAACTTATTTTAAAAAGCATACATTTTTCCTCACAAAAAACATTTTTAAATTAATAAAATAAAAACATTTATTTTTTTAAAGGGGCACATAATGGGTATTACTGTGTTTGTAATGACCCAGACAATGAAAGTATTTAGTTATTTATCTCACTTCATGAATGCTTTAAAAATCATTTTAAAATATAATGCCAGAATTTCAATTTTTTTTCTATCATCTTCCAAAAACTACAGTAAATAGCAATCCAAAAGTCACATGTACCTCAAACTGGTACCAATTAAAGCTACGACTCTTCCTGCCAAAATAAAAACATTGCATAGCTTTCTTTTTTTCTCTTTAAAAACTAGGCTTTTTTGGCTATTAAAGTTGTATAAAAATGAAAAAATCTACAGAAACTTGGTATCGCCATTTTCAGATAAAAAATTATCATGTCATTTTTAACAAATGGTAAATATCGTGATTTTTCCACCTCCCCCCTAGAATTCAACCCTTTAAAAACATAGAACATGAATTTATGGGCTTATTCATAGGAGCGTATATCATCCGCTGTTTTTATGGCCGGCTGATACATGCTACCATCTGAGCTGTCTATCCCCTTCCCTCCCGCTCTCTGACTCTCTGCCTCTCTCCTCACTTCTGGCTGTTTGCAATGCAGGGGGCTAGATGGGGTGGAGCTGAGCTCCGCCCATCCCGCCCCTTCCATTGCTAGCTATAGACAAGAGGCCAGAGCTTAGCTCCAACCCAGTTCTTTCCCCTCCCATTGCAAACAGCCTGAAGATAGGAGGAAGAGAGAGAGCCAGCAAGGGGGGGGGGGGGAGGTATTAAAAGTTAAAAAACCTATTTCATATATTTCAAATCAAAGCCAAACAAAAGCATATATTTGGTATCTCTGAAAATCTGCATAAAAGTCAATCCATCAAAGTAATGCATTATTTTCCTGCATGGTGAACATCGTCTGAAAAAAAAAATACAATACTAGATTTGCACTTTTTTGGTTGCCCGGTCTCCCAGACAAAATGTTATGAAAAGCGATCAAAAAGTTTTATGAACTCCAAAATGGTACCAAAGAAACTACAGGATGTCCTACAAAAAACAAGCCTCCACTATGTCGAAGGAAAAATAAAAAAGTTAGGCCTCCTTCCCACGGACGGATTTCCGCCGCGTAATTCGCGGTGGAAATCCGTTGCGTTGCCCGCAGCTATTAGGTTCTATTGAACCTAATAGCTCAGGGCTCACGGTGAGGAATTCCACCGCGGAATTCCGCACCGTGAAATCTCCCGTCCTCACCTGCAGCATGCTCTATTTGCCGTGGGTATACGCGTGGACGGCTTCCATCGCAGTCAATGGAAGCCGTCCGTTCACGCTATCTTCCACTGTAGCACAGCGGAAGATAGGTTGAAATCACCTCTCCGCCTACCGTCGCCGCATCATATGACGCGGCCGGCACATCATATGACACGGCCGGCCGCGTCATGTGGCGCGCTGGGCGTGTCATGTGACGTGGCTGACGCTGCGGCGTGTCACGCCAAAGCGTCATGCGGGAGCGAGGACGCCGGATCCGCAGGTAAGTTTGGGGGTCTCTGGGGGGCGACGTGACGGGCTCCGCCGCAGAATTCCGCGGTGGAGCCCGTCACGTCCGTGTGCAGCCGACCTTACAGTTGTCAGAAGACGGCAGCAGAAAATAACTGTATGTTTTCCCAAAGATATTTTATTTGCTTAAAATAGTACAGCAAAAAGAAAAGAAAACTTTATAGATTTGGTATCACCATAATTATACTGGCCGATAGAAAAATACAACTCGTCTTCCAAAAAAACCCAGACAGCTACGTCGATGGATAAATAAAAGTTTTTTTGAAAGTGGGAAAGAAAAAACAATATTGAAAAATGAACTGCATCCTTAACCTTTATAGGGACATAATTCATTCAATTGCATTTGAAATTCTGGGTGATCCTACTGCGCTCAAAAAAGGATGGATAGGAGTATACTCACTCAGGAGAGGGGAGAAAATAAACCCAGTGGTGCCAGGGTAGATATCTCCCCCTCTAGGTCCAGGAGAGCCTTGTATAAATGTGATACAAAATCCAGCGTCCTATGCCAGGTGCATAGAGGTCCACAACCACTCTGTGTAGCAAAAGGGTCCAATTTATTGTAAACAACAACAAAAGACTCTCCACTCGGAGACTCAACAATCACACATACAACGCATTTCGGCTATGAAGCCTTTTTCAAGTACTTGAAAAAGGCTTCATAGCCGAAAAGCGTGAAAAGATGGTACTTGATAGGGGGGGTTATTTTTTCTTAATATTGCAGCTCTCCACTAATGTGGATCGCATGTGGATTGGTCGGATTCTCACGTTTTTCATCTTTTCACCATCTTTTGACCGAACCCCAGGGCGCTGTCTTCATTATTCCTTATACTTCAATTGCATTTGAAATAGTTAAAGATTATGGGACAAATATGTCTCTGGGTGCTCAAAGGGTAAAGGGGTTAATAAGAGTTAGACAATGCATTACATATACCCCAAATTAATGCAATAAAAAAATACAACTTCCCTCAAAAAATAAGACCTCATGCGGATATGTCAACAGGATTTATACATATTTATATATACTGCAAAGTAAAAAAAATGTAGCATGATAAATATAGAATCTATTTTGCTAACTTAAGCCTTTTACTGCATAGCATTCATTAAAAAAAATACTGAGACACAGACTAGGAATGAACATCTTGGAACAAAGTCATGCTGCGTTTATAGAAAAACTTGTACTGTAGGATCTCAACAGAAGTCCATTTAACAGAAGCGCAACATGCCGTAGAACATCTTGACTTATTTGGAAGACATCCATCATTAGACGTAAATGAAATGTAGTCTGCAATATACATATGCATATGCTAAGTGGATACATATTTTAATTAGCCACAGACCATCTGGTCCCACTATTTAACCAAAAATGTACCTGTCTTTGCAATTAAAATATTTTACACTTAATTCTATATGTTGCCATGTAGCAGAGGAGTGCTGTTGTGATACATTTATTGAGGGTACTCTATACTGTGTTCAGTCGAATTTAGCCTTCTACTAAAAAGAGTAAATCAGAAAGATTAGAGAGGTAGATTTCTGCCATCTGCACTTCATGTCAAATTATTTTTCCATTTAGATGGATGAAATGTAAAGCATTGCTGTAAGACTTGCAAGATGATCTGCTAATATCTTTTAAGAGAAGGTTAAGATGAAAGAAGGATAATAAAATATATAAATCGCTGATCTCCTGCTGCAGGAAAATAGGTCAATTATTGGTCTTCCACAGAAAATCATTTGAGGCCTTATTTTTTTTAGGGATTCGGCTTAAGAGAAATTTATCAAGACATTTATGTTACCTGAATCATGGGCAGCATAAAGTCTCGAAGGCATCCACATTATCGAAAGCTGTATTTTTTTTAAGTTTAAAAAAAGAGCAGGAAATGGGAAAAAGAGCAATCGTGGTGGTGTCCTACCCTTATATTGACAGGTCTCCTTTTTTGATTGAAGAGACGTATCAATCTAATTGAGATGGACAGGGTAAAATGAAGGGGAACAACTGTGACACATCCATTGTACAGGATGGGCCACAGAAAAGTAATCCTTCCATCCTGGCACCATATTTTATGGAGGAGGCCGTAGCACTTTTAAAGCTGCACTGTGATTGGTTGTTATGGGCAAGAAAGACAGATTTTCTCTTAGACAACTTTCATAAATCTGCCCCATGGTGTTGTGGAAAACTATGTGTGAAGTAGATCAATAAAGGAAAGCCAAAAGGTCTTTGCTGCCAATTATCCAGGTACAAAACCATCTGCTAAATGTTGTATTCAGAACTTGCTTTGGAAATGCCGCCAAAACAGACGGGTCTCTCACAAACCTAAAGAAAACAAGGCCTCTATCAGTCTGGCTGTCCAAATTTGTCCGTGACATAGAATCCTTGAATTACAGAGTTGGAAGAGACCTCCAAGGTCATCGGGTCCAACCCCCTGCTCAGTGTAGGATTCACTAAATCATCCCAAACAGATGTCTGTCCAGCCTTTGTTTGAACACTTTCACTATAGAATCATAAAATGGTAGAGTTGGAAGGGACCTCCAGCAGCGGATTTCAAACAGATCTCATAAATCAGCTGGGAAACTATCTCAGCAAGTTGGTGTATCACAAACAATGTGTTGCTGGGTGCTGCAATACCTGAACCTGAAGCTGTACCAATAACATATGTGCAGAAAATGTAAGAACTAAACAAAGTTTAATGCATAAATTACTGTACATAGTTGTGGACTATGATTGCTAGAGGGCTTTTCGACCCATTACTGTATTTTATGATGGACGAAGCATGGTTTAATTTGTAAGGTTAATTAAAATCATAGAATATGAGGTACTGGTCTACTGAAAATCCTTACCTGACTAAAATTTGGGGTTTAATGTGAAGTCAGGAACACAAATAGTGGATCCAATTTTCTTCAAGTCAATTGTGACTATTGCAGTTTATCTGGACATGTTTAAAATAGTTATATGACCAACTAAGACCAGAAGAAAAAATGTATTGCATATCAGCGTTCACTCCCTCTTAAGGGTCCACACCGCGTCACATACCATGACCACCAAAATAAACATGACCAACAACATAGAGGTGAAATGGTGAACATAAAACAAGTCAATAAGGCCTCATTCAAATGAGCGTGCTTTTTTGCGCAGATTAGGCATGCAAAATATTGCTTCTATGCTGCTCTAAAGATTGCGTGAGCGGGTGAATTCAAGCTCTGTGAAGTAGCCCGTTCATGTGATCCAAGGTGCGTGGTGCAGGTTTTCCAATTCCCATTGGAGTCTATGGAAAACAAGCACAAAAGATAGCTCAAGTCCTATCTTTTCACATAGCACTGACCTTTAGATGCGCGTTGCACTCACATGTCCTATCTTTGGCAGGTGTGAGTATTTTGCATGCCTAAAATCATTCATGTGAACGCTTCTGTAAGGAAGGCATTGGTTCTTATAGAAGCAATCTTTTTGCTTGCCTATTCTGCGCTAAAAACATGCTCATCTGAGTGAGGCCTAAAGGATTCTAGTTACCCCCTCCTACATGACCCCAATGGCTCTTTTCTCTATAACGGCTCATTTAAAAAAAATTCTTTGAAATACTGCCTGGTTTCAGTGTACAACTGGACACTTTATTGGAGACATTCGTCCTTTCACAACTGAAGTTGAGCTATAATGAATTGCTGTAGTTCTGAAGGCCACAGGAGATCCTCCTAAATGAGTGTTTCTACAAAAAGTGGACATTCAGAGTAAGTGCCTGTTGAGATTCCTTGTTGCTAATAGTTCAGGCAGCATAAATTTTCTGGCAGGTTTCTAGTTTTAACACATTTGCTTTTAAACTATTTTATCAGTCAGCTGATAAAAAATGATATGAGACAATTTGGTTTATTGTTCTATGTATCTATTATCTATCTCTCTAGCTATCAGTTATGTATCTAGACAAAAAGCTGAAAATAAAAGTAAAATGATAAATTAGGCCATCCACACTACTTATTGCTGATTTGAAGCATTCTTAATTATAAATACTAATGTAGCGGACTGAAACACTAAGAATTGCACATAATTGTAAAAGGTGTAAATCGTAAGTTGCTATTGTTAAGAAGTGGTGCTTGTAATGTGTACATTTTAATGAATATGCAAAAATATAATATGAAATGTATTGTTTAAAGGGGCACTAACTTTGCAGACAACTTCTGCTCAGTTACTAGCTTGTGTTAGTCTCATCATGTCTGTAAAATACTTACATTAAAAATGTTGGTGTTTTACCATTGTAAATAATTCTCGAAGTAGCCACCTTCCAGCTTCTCTGTATTCCACTGTTAGTTGTTAGGTACAGAGCTTCCTCAGCAATGGGGGGAGGAACTATATTCATGGGGATGCTCCTGTGCACTCAGAGGTTGCAGGTTGGCAGATCCACAGACAGTGTAATAATGATCTTCACAATCTCTGCCTCTCCTGGAAGTTGTGAGTGTGCGTGCACACATTATATTGGGTTTATTAATTGTTTGGCCAGAATGCCTGCATTTTTAACAATTTGTAGCAATTACTGGTACTTTGTTCACAAAAAAGAAAATAATGCCATTACTTGGAAAAAACTGAATGAGCGGACCAAAAAACAGTAAGGCCACTGGGAGGCAAAAATAAATGGTGTCTCATTACCTAGCTTTCAATTAAAGGTCCTTTTACACTGCAAGATAAATTACAGATCATCCTCATTCAAGTCCATAGGGCTGTGCTGCAATACCAGACAGAGCCCATGGATAAAAGTCATGCTGATTTGGGAAACAAGCAATCCTGTTGTGGTTGTTCTGAAATTGCTGCTCCTACTGATAGTCTCGTGCTGGTTTTGGATGTCTTTCTACATCTTCTGGCTCAGTGGGTGTGGTATTAGGTGTGACGTGCTTGGTCACACCTGTGGATAATTCTAGTGCTATTTAACCTGGTCGGATACTGAGCTGAACAGTAGTTGATTCTGAATCTCTCCCTGACTGGGCTAGCAGTCAGTAGGTTTCTGCTGGATCATTCATTTACTTGCTGCATCTAAAGCTGAGTACTGCATTTGCATTTTTGTTTTGGTTTTCTGGTTTTGTTTCCTTTTCCCACATAGGGTCAGCTAGGGGCCCGAGGCACATGGTCAAGGCCATCCTTATTGGGGCGATCACCCTGCTTTGAGGCAGGGCCCTTCCCAAGGTTTGGTTGTATAGGGACAGTGTTTCCCATATTTTTCTTCCATTCTTGTTTTGTCATTATTTGCATTTTTGGTAGATCTGTGAGTGACAGATCCAGGACGTCTATGTTGGATATAAATCCATTGTTCACCAATGACAATGGTGGACTTTCTTTCCCACCAGCCAACTTCAAAACAAGAAGAAGCAAGCTCTTGGTTACTGTAGGTTAATGTAAAGTACAACAAAACAAAAAGGAAACAATTCTATATAAAGGCTCGTTGACATCATTGTTGTAGGTTCTGTTTGGAACCTGATTTCTCCTAAATAACCAGACCAAAAAAGTGCAGCAAGTAGTGCTATTTTGTCCTGTAAATCCTAGCAAAATGCCGGTGTAGTGGCCAAAATGGGTCCTACTTAAGCGCCCTGCCTTTCAATGGGGGCACCTAGTTCATGTATGACCATCAGGGGTTAACAACCACTGAATTTGCCCTATGAGAGAGCTATTAATAATCTGCCAGGTGGACAGATACTTCTCATTGGTTGCCAGCAGATTGAACTCGGATTGGTTGCAAGCCAGTGGAGTGACAGTTGGCAGGTAGTTGATCGTGCAGATTTGGGGAGTGAGGAGAGAGAGAGGTAGGAGAGGAAAAGTGTCGTAGTTATAGTGAGAAGATCATCTCAGTCAGTGAAATTTCAGTCAGATCAGAACAGTAAAGTGCTCTGAGAGTTTTTATCAGTAAGTTGGCTGTTAAACAAGTGATCGTATAGTTAGTCAGTGTAATCATGTGTGTAGTTGAAGGAGTTAGTCAGACAAGTGAGAGAGTTAGATAGTGAAAATATTCGAGAGAGAGGGAGAGAGAGAGAACAGAGAGTAAGTTATGATTACAAGGAGGAGAAAGATCCCTATCAGCATTGCAGTCAGGGAGCTGCTAGAAGCTACCGCAAGAGTTGTTGGATCCAGAGGCGAGTTGTGGCCTGTCACAGGAGAGTCTCTGCAAGGTGGCCGAGACAGGAGAGCTAAAACATAAAAGTATTCTTTTTACTGTGAGCAGAGGGCCCCAAAATGCAGAGCAGAGTTATAATTGCTTTATATTACCCAGAGCATCATCTCTGTTTTTAACCTGAAGAATCCCATGTACATTATTCCTGTTAATGACACTCCTAACATGTAATGAAAATAACTACTTGTGAAGAAAGGCTTGTATGTGTACACTGATATATGATCGCTACTGACATAAAAAAAAAAGAAAAGGAAGTTATAATGTTTTAAACCCTATTGCTTGTGATTTCTTAATTGCATCACATTTAATTTAACATTCTTGTGCTAATGTAGCGCTGGCGTCACAAAACTATTATTAATAAAAAAAAATAGCAATAATGCCACAAAGAGGCCGTTGTGGCTCTGTCACACACGACAGGGAGCTGACTACTGGACGGAAATCGAGCAGACCCTATTATGGTCAATAGGAGTCTGTTTGCCACTGTTTCATTCACAAGATAGAACTCCCTAAGGGATCTTTCACATGGGAGCTGTCATGAGAGGTGCGCACAGAATGCTCTTCTATAGGAACCAATGGGTTCCTATTAGAGATGAGCGAACGTACTCGTCCGAGCTTGATGCTCGGGCGAATATTAGGGTGTTCGGGATGCTCGTTACTTGTAACGAGTACCACGCGGTGTTCGGGTTACTTTCACTTTCATCTCTGAGACGTTAGCGCGCTTTTCTGGCCAATTGAAAGACAGGGAAGGTATTACAACTTCCCCCTGCGACGTTCAAGCCCTATACCACCCCCCTGCAGTGAGTGGCTGGCGAGATCAGATGTCACCCGAGTATAAAAATTGGCCCCTCCCGCGGCTCGCCTCAGATGCGTTGTGAGTTAGCTGAGGGAAAGTGCTGTTGTGTTGGAGCTGCTGTAGGGAGAGTGTTAGGAGTGAGTGTAGGCTTCAAGAACCCTAAAGGTCCTTCTTAGGGCCACATCTATCCGTGTGCAGTAGTGTGGAGGCTGCTGTTAGCAGTGTTGCACAATTTTTTTTTTTCAAAATCGGCTGTGCAGAGCATTGCGCCCTGCAGTAATACTACAGGGACAGAAGTGGTGGTTAGGCAGGGAGAGTGTTAGGAGTGAGTGTAGGCTTCAAGAACTCCAACGGTCCTTCTTAGGGCCACATTTAACCGTGTGCAGTACTGTGCAGGCTGCAGTGTTGCATATTTTTATTTTTTTTTCAAAATCGGCTGTGCAGAGCATTGCGCCCTGCAGTAATACTACAGGGACAGAATTGTGTAGGCAGGGCCAGAAGACATATATTATTGATTGAATATAGTCAGTGGGCCTTTTCTTTAAAAAAAAAGGGAAACATTCTATTTGGCCTGCCTCTGACAGTCCTCAGCGTTCTGGGTGCGTGTGTGGTGGGTGGAGAACGTAAAGAAATCATACGCAGCCAGCTACGTTTAACAGCAGGCTTGCGCCAATTTATTTCCTGCCTGGGAAAAATCACCGCTCTGCTGCACTTCATATAACACTGCAGTTCTGTGGAACACAGTTCTTATCTGATTGAATATAGTCAGTGGGCCTTCCCTTTAAAAAAAAAAGGGAAACATTCTATTTGGCCTGCCTCTGACAGTCCTCAGCGTTCTGGGTACGTGTGTGGTGGGTGGAGAACGTAAAGAAATCATACGCAGCCAGCTACGTTTAACAGCAGGCTTGCGCCAATTTATTTCCTGCCTGGGAAAAATCACCGCTCTGCTGCACTTCATATAACACTGCAGTTCTGTGGAACACAGTTCTTATCTTATCTGATTGAATATAGTCAGTGGGCCTTCCCTTTAAAAAAAAAAGGGAAACATTCTATTTGGCCTGCAGGCTTGCGCCAATTTATTTCCTGCCTGGGAAAAATCACCGCTCTGCTGCACTTCATATAACACTGCAGTTCTGTGGAACACAGTTCTTATCTGATTGAATATAGTCAGTGGGCCTTCCCTTTAAAAAAAAAGGGAAACATTCTATTTGGCCTGCCCTCTGACAGTCCTCAGCGTTCTGGGTGCGTGTGTGGTGGGTGGAGAACGTAAAGAAATCATACGCAGCCAGCTACGTTTAACAGCAGGCTTGCGTCAATTTATTTCCTGCCTGGGAAAAATCACCGCTCTGCTGCACTTCATATAACACTGCAGTTCTGTGGAACACAGTTCTTATCTTATCTGATTGAATATAGTCAGTGGGCCTTCCCTTTAAAAAAAAAAGGGAAACATTCTATTTGGCCTGCAGGCTTGCGCCAATTTATTTCCTGCCTGGGAAAAATCACCGCTCTGCTGCACTTCATATAACACTGCAGTTCTGTGGAACACAGTTCTTATCTGATTGAATATAGTCAGTGGGCCTTCCCTTTTAAAAAAAAAAGGGAAACATTTTATTTGGCCTGCAGGCTTGCGCCAATTTATTTCCTGCCTGGGAAAAATCACCGCTCTGCTGCACTTCATATAACACTGCAATTCTGTGGAACACAGTTCTTATCTGATTGAATATAGTCAGTGGGCCTTCCCTTTAAAAAAAAAAGGGAAACATTCTATTTGGCCTGCCTCTGACAGTCCTCAGCGTTCTGGGTACGTGTGTGGTGGGTGGAGAACGTAAAGAAATCATACGCAGCCAGCTACGTTTAACAGCAGGCTTGCGTCAATTTATTTCCTGCCTGGGAAAAATCACTGCTCTGCTGCACTTCATATAACACTGCAGTTCTGTAGAACACAGTTCTTATAGTATCTGATTGAATACAGTCAGTGGGCCTTCCCTTTAAAAAAAAAAAGGGAAACATTCTATTTGGCTTGCAGGCTTGCGCCAATTTATTTCCTGGCTGGGAAATCACTGGTTATACAGCATGCTGAGGGGTAGGGGTAGGCCTAGAGGACGTGGACGTGGCCGAGGACGCGTAGGCCCAAGTGAGGGTGTGGGCACAGGCCGAGCTCCTGATCAAGGTGTATCGCAGCCGACTGCTGCGGGATTAGGAGAGAGGCACGTTTCTGGCGTCCCCACATTCGTCGCACAATTAATGGGTCCACGCAGGAGACCTTTATTAGAAAATGAGCAGTGTGAGCAGGTCCTGTCGTGGGTGGCAGAAAGTGCTTTGAGCAAGCTATCATCCACCAACAGTTCTGCGCCGTCCAGTGCTGCAAATCCGAATCCTCTGGCTGCTGCTCCTCCTTCCTCCCAGCCTCCTCACTCCACTACAATGACACATGCTCAGGAGCGGGAAGACTCCCAGGAACTGTTCTCGGGCCACTGCTCAGATTGGGCAGCAGTGGTTCCTCTCCCACCAGAGGAGTTTATCGTCACTGATGCACAACCATTGGAAAGTTCCCGGGGTCCGGGGGATGAGGCTGGGGACTTCCGGCAACTGTCTCAAGACCTTTCAGTGGGTGAGGAGGACGATGACGATGAGACACAGTTGTCTTACAGTGAGGTAGTAGTAAGGGCAGTAAGTGCGAGGGAGGAGCGCACAGAGGATTCGGAGGAAGAGCAGCAGGACAATGAGGTGACTGACCCCACCTGGTGTGCAACGCCTACTCAGGACAGGTCTTCAGAGGGGGAGGCAAGGGCAGCAGCAGGGCAGGTTGCAAGAGGCAGTGCGGTGTCCAGGGGTAGAGGCAGGGCCAGACCGAATAATCCACCAACTGTTTCCCAAAGCGCACCCTCGCGCCATGCCACCCTGCAGAGGCCGAGGTGCTCTAAGGTCTGGCAGTTTTTCACAGAGACGCCTAACGACCGACGAACAGTGGTGTGCAACCTTTGTCGCGCCAAGATCAGCCGGGGAGCCACCACCAACAGCCTCACCACCACCAGCATGCGCAGGCATATGATGGCCAAGCACCCCACAAGGTGGGACGAAGGCCGTTCACCGCCTCCGGTTTGCACCGCTGCCTCTCCCCCTGTGTCCCAACTTGCCACTGAGATCCAACCCCCCTCTCAGGACACAGGCACGACCGTCTCCTGGCCTGCACCCACACCCTCAACTCCGGTGTCCTCGGCCCCATCCAGCAATGTGTCGCACCGCACTGTCCAGCCGTCGCTAGCGCAAATCTTTGAGCGGAAGCGCAAGTACGCCGCCACGCACCCACACGCTCAAGCGTTAACCGTCCACATAGCGAAATTTATCAGCCTTGAGATGCTGCCGTATAGGGTTGTGGAAACGGAGTCCTTCAAAAGTATGATGGCGGCGGCGGCCCCGCGCTACTCAGTTCCCAGTCGCCACTACTTTTCCTGATGTGCCATCCCAGCCCTGCACGACCACGTCTCCCGCAACATTGTACGCGCCCTCACCAATGCGGTTAGTGGCAAGGTCCACTTAACAACGGACACGTGGACAAGCACAGGCGGGCAGGGCCACTACATCTCCCTGACGGCACATTGGGTGAATTTAGTGGAGGCTGGGACAGAGTCAGAGCCTGGGACCGCTCACGTCCTACCCACCCCCAGAATTGCGGGCCCCAGCTCGGTGGTGGTATGTTCGGCGGTGTATGCTTCCTCCACTAAAGCACCCTCCTCCTCCTCCTCCTCAACCTCTGTCTTGCAATCTAGATGTGTCAGCAGCAGCAGGACGTCGCCAGCAGTCGGTGTCGCGCGGCGTGGTAGCACAGCGGTGGGCAAGCGTCAGCAGGCCGTGCTGAAACTACTCAGCTTAGGAGAGAAGAGGCACACGGCCCACGAACTGCTGCGGGGTCTAACAGAGCAGACCGACCGTTGGCTTGCGTCGCTGAGCCTCCAACCGGGCATGGTCGTGTGTGACAATGGCCGTAACCTGGTGGCGGCTCTGCAGCTCGGCAGCCTCACGCACGTGCCATGCCTGGCCCACGTCTTTAATTTGGTGGTTCAGCGCTTTCTGAAAAGCTACCCACGCTTGTCAGACCTGCTCGTAAAGGTGCGCCGGCTCTGCGCACATTTCCGCAAGTCCCACACAAACGCTGCCACCCTGCGGACACTGCAACATCGGTTTAATCTGCCAGTGCACCGACTGCTGTGCGACGTGCCCACACGGTGGAACTCTACGCTCCACATGTTGGCCAGGCTCTATGAGCAGCGTAGAGCTATAGTGGAATACCAACTCCAACATGGGCGGCGCAGTGGGAGTCAGCCTCCTCAATTATTTTCAGAAGAGTGGGCCTGGTTGGCAGACATCTGCCAGGTCCTTGGAAAGTTTGAGGAGTCTACCCAGGTGGTGAGCGGCGATGCTACAATCATTAGCATCACCATTCCTCTGCTATGCCTCTTGAGAAGTTCCCTGCAAAGCATAAATGCTTTGCGCTCGGAAACAGAGGCGGGGGAAGACAGTATGACGCTGGATAGTCAGAGCACCCTCCTGTCTATATCTCAGCGCGTTGAGGAGGAGGAGGAGCATGAGGAGGATGAGGAGGAGGGGGAAGAGACAGCTTGGCCCACTGCTGACGGTACCCATGCTGCTTGCCTGTCATCCTTTCAGCGTGTATGGCCTGAGGAGGAGGAGGCGGAGGAGGAGGAGGAGGAGGATCCTGAAAGTGATCTTCCTAGTGAAGACAGCCATGTGTTGCGTACAGGTACCCTGGCACACATGGCTGACTTCATGTTAGGATGCCTTTCTCGTGACCCTCGTGTTGCACGCATTCTGGCCACTACGGATTACTGGGTGTACACACTGCTCGACCCACGGTATAATGAGAACCTTTCCACTCTCATTCCCGAAGAGGAAAGGGGTTCGAGAGTGTTGCTATACCACAGGACCCTGGCGGACAAGCTGATGGTAAAATTCCCCTCCGACAGCGCTAGTGGCAGAAGGCGCAGTTCCGAGGGCCAGGTAGCAGGGGAGGTGCGGAGATCGAGCAGCATGTTCAGCACAGGCAGTGCAACACTCTTTAAGGCCCTGGACAGCTTTATGGCTCCCCACCAAGACTATGTAACCACTCCCCAGTCAAGGCTGAGTCGGGAGCACTGTAAAAGGATGGTGAGGGAGTACATAGCCGATCGCACGACCGTCCTCCGTGACGCCTCTGCCCCCTACAACTACTGGGTGTCGAAGCTGGACACGTGGCCTGAACTCGCGCTGTATGCCCTGGAGGTGCTTGCTTGTCCTGCGGCTAGCGTCTTGTCAGAGAGGGTGTTTAGTGCGGCTGGGGGAATCATCACAGATAAGCGTACACGCCTGTCAACCGACAGTGCCGACAGGCTTACACTCATCAAGATGAACAAAGCCTGGATTTCCCCAGACTTCTCTTCTCCACCAGCGGACAGCAGCGATACCTAAGCAATACGTAGGCTGCACCCGCGGATGGAAGCATCGTTCTGTATCACCATCCAAAACGGTGACATTTCTGCTTCATCAATCTGTGTATAATATTCCTCCTCCTGCTCCTCCTCCTGAAACCTCACGTAATCACGCCGAACGGGCAATTTTTCTTTGGGCCACAAGGCTCACTCATATAATTTTTCCAAACAATTTTTATACGTTTCAATGCTCTTACAAGCGATGAAACTTTAACTTGAACCAATTTTTCGTTAAACTGGGCTGCCTCCAGGCCTAGTTACCACTTAAGCCACATTAACCAAAGCGATTAATGGGTTTCACCTGCCATCTTGGTTGGGCATGGCCAATTTTTTCTGAGGTACATTAGTACTGTTGCTACACCAACTTTTTTGGGCCCTCACCTACAGTGTAATCATTGTAATTTCTATGTTCTTCGCCTGCACTCATGGTACAGAAAGGTGTGTGGGGTTGGCCTACACTTTTGCTACATAAATGTAACTGGGGCCTTGTCTATACTGCAGCTACTGAAATGTGAAAGAGACTGTTATCTCCCTAAACTGCTGCAATGGGAATTGTTACTGGGGCTTGTCTTGAGTGCTACTATTACTGAAATGGAACTAAGACTGCGCTCCTCCTATACTGCTGCTTCGGAATTGTTACTGGGGCCTGTCTTGAGTGCTACTATTACTGAAATGGAACTAAGACTGTGCTCCCCCTACACTGCTGCTAGTGATATGTTAGTGGGGCCTGTCCCTAATACTACCGCTGAAATGTTAATAATTCGGGGCTCTGCCTATACCGCAGCTAATGGTATGTCACTGGGGTGTGGAAACAGAGGCTTCACAAAGACATGATGGCAGCGAGGCCATTTCCCACCAACGCTGTTACTGTTAAGGTGCATATAACCACGGACACGTGGAGAGGACACATAGTGCCTCCAAAACATCCCCCTCCTCCTCCAACAATGAAAACATTCTTGGCAAATACCTTTGCATTGGTCCGTCTGGTGGCAGTCCAAGAATTTCACCTTTAACGACACTACAAGAGAGTACCACCACCATCCCCCCGCCACGACCCACTTAATCATGGCCACATTCCGAAAACCAACTACATAAAACCACGCTACTAGGTCCGCAGTCACCACCACATTACCACCAACGAGGTTACTGTTAAGGTACATATTACCAGTCTGACTGGGGCATGCAGTGTGGGCCAAAGCCCACCTGTATTGTATCTGACGTTAGCTCTGCTGAGTAGGGCACTGCAATGGGATATATTTATGTACCACCGGTGGGTTCCAGGGAGCCACCCATGCTGTAGGTGCACACGGAGTTTAACCTACATCTGTCCACTTCTAAAGAACCCCAGTCTGACTGGGGCATGCAGTGTGGGCCGAAGCCCACCTGCATTAAACATGACATTACTACCTCAGCTGTGATGGGCACTGCAATGGGATATTTTTATGTACCGCCGGTGGCTTCCTGGCACCCACCCATGCTGTCGGTCCACAGAAAGTTGTAAATGCATCTGTTTCCACTACTAAAGAACCCCAGTCTGACTGGGGCATGCAGTGTGGGCCGAAGCCCACCTGCATTAAGCACGACATTACTACCTCAGCTGTGTTGGGCAATGCAATGGGATATTTTTATGTACCGCCGGTGGCTTCCTGGCACCCACCCATGCTGTCGGTCCACACGGAGTTGTAACTGCATGTGTCCACTTGTAAAGAACCCCAGTCTGATTGGGGCATGCAGTGTGGGCCGAAGCCCACCTGCATTAAGCACGACATTACCTCAGCTGTGATGGGCAATGCAATGGGATATATTTATGTACCGCCGGTGGCTTCCTGGCACCCACCCATGCTGTCGGTCCACACGGAGTTGTAACTGCATGTGTCCACTACTAAAGAACCCCAGTCTGACTGGGGCATGCAGTGTGGGCCGAAGCCCACCTGCATTTCATCTGACGTTAGCTCTGCTGTCCAGGGCACTGCAATGGGATACATTTATGTACCACCGGTGGGTTCCAGGGAGCCACCCATGCTGTGGGTGCACACGGAATTCCCATTGCGGAGTTGTACCTGCCTGTGACTATTTATAAAAAAACGCGGTCTGACTGGGGCGTGCAGACACCTTGACAGAATGAATAGTGTGTTGCACATAGGTTCCCCATTGCTATGCCCACGTGTGCAGCTCCAGATGGAGGTGGCACAGGATTGGATTTATCATTGCTTCTGTACAGCATTGTGGACTATTGGCCCGCCCCTTTTATGGGGGGGCCGCTGCCTAGCCATGCCAACCCTCTGCAGTGTGTGCCTGCTTTTCCTGTGGCAGACGCACTTATAAATAGACATGAGGGTGGCGTGGCATGAGGGCAGCTGAAGGCTGGGCAGGGACAGTTTGGTGTGCGCTGTGGACACTGGGTCGTGGGGGGGGGGTTTGGGCAGCATGTAACACAGGAGAAGTGGCAGCGGAGTGTCATGCAGGCAGTGATTGTGCTTTGTTGGAGGTAGTGTGGTGCTTAGCTAAGGTATGCCATGCTAATGAGGGCTTTTCAGAAGTAAAAGTTGTTGGGAGGGGGGGGCCCACTCTTGCCGCTATTGTGGCTTAATAGTGGGACCTGTGAACTTGAGATGCAGCCCAACATGTAGCCCCTCGCCTGCCCTATCCGTTGCTGTGTCGTTCCCATCACTTTCTTGAATTGCCCAGATTTTCACACATGAAAACCTTAGCGAACATCGGTGAAATACAAAAATGCTCGGGTCGCCCATTGACTTCAATGGGGTTCGTTATTCGAAACGAACCCTCAAGCATCGCGAAAAGTTCGTCCCGAGTAACGAGCACCCGAGCATTTTGGTGCTCGCTCATCTCTAGTTCCTATAGAAGCGTTCACATAGACGATTGTTAGAGGTGTGGAATTCGCGCCTCTAACAAAGATAGGACATGCGAGTGCAAATTCGCATTTCAGCTCTGAGGTGCACGCAAAAAAATAGGACCTGTTCTATCTTTGCTGCGTGCTTTCCATACACTTCTATGAGAGCTGGAAAGCCGCAGCCCACTCCTCGGATCATGTGAATGTGCTATTTCAAGTAGCTTGAATTAGCCTGTTCACGCAATCCTTAGAGCAGTGTAGCCACGAGCTATGCTCGCGGCTGCACTGCAGGCTGACAGTGCCCGTGTAAAAGAGCCTTAATGTTGATGTGAACAAGCCCTAATTGAAAACCTTATTTCCTAATAGTCTAAATGAGGTAATTGAAACCACCTAATTGATTTTTTTGTCCTCTTCTTTTTCCCATCCTTTTTAGCCCCATCTTTTTAAAAAAAAAAAATTCTCAGTTTTTCTCCCATTTTCTTGCTTTCACTTTGTTATTAGGTTCCTAAACAATTTTTGATCTAATTCTCAACTCCGTTTTATTTGAATATTTTATTTTTCCATTATCCGTTTATGACAAATTGCTTTAATTGTGTGTTATCTATTTTAATATTTACTAGTGCTATATGTATCTTCATCCCTATACATATTTATTTACTAATTTTAGCAAGTATGCTTTGTTTCATTTTCTGTTAGTTTATCAGCACATGCACATTGATTTATAGGTCTTTTAATAAACTACAACTTTTTAAGCTTACAGGTCTCTGCAATTTTTATACTGTTTTATGGATTCATTTTTTCAACTAGCTAAGGCTTTATTCCCATGTGTGTATATATGCGGCTATGTAGCTGCATTTTCATGCCCAGCCGATATACGCAACCATCTGAGGCATTGGTTTCCAATGCATTCGTTCACATGGGCGAATTTATGCTGCGTAAAAATGGTGCACCGTAAAAAATAGAACATACGCAACCCAAATCCACACCTGCTATTATACGCTGGGTAAAAAGATAGTTCTGGATCTATTGTTTGACCGGTATATGCTGGCGGCTCCCATGGACTCCTATGGGAGCTGGGGAGAAAAAGGGAGGGGGATGCATTTTAGCAGCATCCAACACTGCAAAAAGCTTTCAGGTGCCTTTATTTAGACATTTGAAGTCATTCCGAGGATTTATGCCGAGCAAGGGTTTTCCGGGGTGCAACGTATTTTTTCGCTAAACCGTCGCACCTGCCCATGCATGAGAAAATGCTAAATAAGCTCGTGACTTGATTGCAGAAAATTGTCCATTAATGCGAATTTACGGCACAGATGGAAAACGTGAAAACGCATATGCTCGTGAAGGAGTCTGATGCACAGTGATGCACAGACTGATGCACAGCGATTGGCGGAACTCAATGTGACATCACCAACATAGAAAAGGGTTCTTTACTGTTAGAGAAGTTAGACTGTGGGACTCTCTGCCTGAGGACATAGTGATGGCAAAATCCATAGAGGAGTTTAAAAGGGGACTTGATGTCTTTCTGTAGAGGAAGGATATTATAGGCTATGAATCTAAGGTTATTTGTTAATCCGGGTTTACAGGCAGGTAGGAACTATTAGGGGTTGATCCAGGGAACATAGGGAGTCGGGAAGGAATTTTTTCCCCAAAAGGGCTAATTGGCTTCTGCTCTTGGGATTTTTTGCCTTACTCTGGATCAACAGAACAAGAGGCTAAACAGGCTGGACTAGATAGACATTGTCTTCATTCAGCCTTACGAACTATGTTACTATGTTACTATGTATGTCCTGTTCTTCCCAATTTTTCTGCTTGTTTAAATGTCGCTCTGTAAATTAATGTCTGTAATAAGCCTGACGAAGGTGCCGATTCGCCTGAGAAATGCGTAGCCTAATACAAGTTTCTATAAGCCTTGGACCATCCTTGCCAGCAACACCAATCTTACCCTTTTGTTTTCTCTACTACCACATTTTTATATAGGGCCAAGATGTAGAGATAGTGTCTGTAGCCTTTGGAATTGAATGTTTTATTATTCACATATTCCTTTATTTTACCTATTCCTGTCTAAATATAGAATAAACAATGCATTACCAACTTTAAAGACTTGTAAATGTTTTATCTTTAGAGCTGTTCTTTAAGTAAATGCTTTGTTTTTCCTTGTTTTTTTATTACTTGCATTTAAGCTGTAGGAAATTATTTGGAATGTTTCCTACAAATGAGGTGAGTATATTAGTGTCTAGAAATCATTGCTTTCTTATTACCCATAAGCCAGCCACATTTTTCTTTTTAAAGGTCAATCAATGACAGCGTGAGCTTTTTTCTTTTCAATACTGAAAAGCAGCAATAAATAGATTTTAGAATATAAACTACAACTAAACTCTACAGGATAACTTCTAATTCCAAGTATCACAGTAAGTGACCTGCCTCATAATGTCACCATTGTTTGTCCTAATTTGATGAAAGTTGATATAATTGTCCACCCATACATTTGTTTAAATTGCTGGCCAGGTAAAAAGAAATTACCTTCAAGGGTACGGGGGTCAAAAACACTTTTTCTTCTCTTTAGGGAGATAGGGAGAGCACCTAGACGGTGAGTGAGGGGACTCAAAAGGCAATTCATGCTCCTCTGAGTAATATGCAAATAAGGGAGATAGAATAATACCTCCATACTGCCACCTATTGGAAGGCAGCATTCCTTCAAGCACAAGTTAGACTCTTTATATGAGCCTTGTAACACTGATTGGGATTGTTACAAGGCTTGTATGAAGAGCCTAACTTTGGCTTGGAGGAATGCTGCCTTCCAATAGGTGACACTATGGAGGTATTATTCTATCTCCCTTATTTTCAAGGGTATGTTCACATGTAAAAGAAATACTGTGGGTTTTGACTTTAAATAAGCTGTGTATCCATAGCCAATTTCAACCTGTTGCTCCTCTCACCTTAGCTAATAAGCAACTCCTCACTGCAGCACACTGAGCCCACGGCCACGGCTGCTGCGCTTAGTAGCAGTTGCCAGGTGAGTGATGTGTGGGCTGCTCTGTGTGCTACAGTGATGGACTGCTGATTGTGAGGTGAGTGGCGGGCCGAAATTGTCTACAGATGTAAAGCTGATTTCGAGTCTACTGTAATTCCTCACTAATGGTGTGAATTTTTGCTCTGTTTTTAATGTGGGAATGCTGTGGATTTTGGCACAGAATTTTCAACTAAAAGTACTCTTTCATTTCTGCACCATCCCACTCCAAGCTGAACTCCTGCTATCCCCCTCTGCTTAAATCATCTGTACTGCTTGCCTGCTGTGAATTGTGTATTTTGCATTTCATCTGTTTGCATCGGTAAATGAAACTTTACTTTTAGTCACTTCTGCCATCCACCTCCCCCAAATGGCATCTTTCACCAATCCTTGCTGAGATGCTTTCCTTATCTAAGGAGAGCAATAAATTTCACTCCCCCCCCCCCCTTTGGTCATTAGGTTTGCAATGCTAAAGTCAGCTGGCTAGTCAATTGGAACCTGATTAGCCACTCCCAGCTGTTTTCTAGTCATACCTTAAACTTTCACTATAATATCAGTGTAAGCATGCATGCCATGCGTGTGACTGCCACGCCTATTTGAGCTGGATAAAGTATGGGCTGGAGAAAGTATGATACAGTTTGACCATGGCAGCTCAACAGGGTAGGATACAGGTAGGCCACAAACTCTGCCTAAATACTTTACACTTCAAAGCTATCGCTAATGCTGTCGCTTCTGTTCTCATTCTTGCTCTCAGTTTCAGAACCTCTTTCAAGTGCCAACCTCTGGGGCACACTTTTCACATTAGCCCCTCTCTCCTGTCCTCACCTATGCACAGCTCGCATGCACTCTTTACCTTCTTGCTAAGCCTCAAACCCCCTAATACCACTAACAAACATAATAGTCATCCTCATAAATCTCCTAGCCATCTGCTAACCCTCACTATCCTGCTGTTACTAGCTGCTGGGGATATCTCTCCCAATCCTGGCCCACCCTCCACTGCTTCTAGCTATCACCCCCTACCTGACTCACTAATAAAATCCCTAAGCGCAACTGCTAGCCCATGCATACCCTACCCTGACTCCTTTAAATGTGCACTCTGGAACTGCCAGTCAGCATGTAATAAACTCCCCACCATCCACGACTTTTTTACTGCTAAATCTTTAAATCTGCTAGCTCTCACAGAAACGTGGATACAGTAGTCTGACACGGCCTTCCCTGCTGCACTGTCTTACAATGGCCTGCAGTTCTCCCATACCCCGAGACCAGATGACAGGCGTGGCGGAGGAGTAGGTGCTCTTCTCTCCCCAAAATGCACCTACCAGGTCATCCCCCCTGTTCCCTCACTCACTTTTCCATCATTTGAAGTACATATGCTAAGGCTTTTCCGTCCGCTGTCCATGCGAGTAGCAGTTATCTAACGCCCCCAGGTGCTGCTCGCCTGTTTTTAGACCACTTTGCTGCCTGGCTCCCCCAATTCCTATCCTGTGAAAGTTTAACCCTCATCTTAGGTGATTTTAACATCCCCACTAATGACCCCAACTCCCGATCTGCTTCTCAGCTTCTTTCGCTCACCTCCTCCCTTGGTCTCTCTCTACTCACAGCCTCTCCCACTCACAGGGATGGCAATACTCTTGATCTGGTCTTCCTCCGTCTCTGCTCTGCTTCCAACTTCATTAACTCCCCTCTCCCGCTCTTGGATCATAACCTCCTCTCTTTCTCAGTCACGCTCCCTAACATCTCTCTAGACCAACCTACCTACCATACCTACAGAAACCTACAGGCCATTCACACCCAGGACTTTGCTGAATCCCTACAGTCCTCTCTGTCCCCTATCTCTCTCCTCGCCTGCCCCAACCTGGCTGCTGCTCACTACAACACCGCTCTCAAACATGCCCTGGATGAAGTGGCACCCCCCAGGACCCGAGCCATCCAATGTAGAACGCGGCAACCCTGGCTCACGCCTCAAATGTGCTTCATCCAGCAGTGCTCTAGAAGTGCTGAACGGCTATGGAGGAAATCGCAAACGTCTGCAGACTTCCTCCACTACAAATTCATGCTCAGAACCTACAACCTCGCCCTCCACCGTGCTAAACAAGTCTATTTCACCTCTCTTGTCTCCTCACTATCACACAACCCTAAACGGCTCTTTGATACTTTTTACTCCCTTCTCAGCCATAAACAGCAGCCCCCGGTGACGGATCTCAGTGCTGAAGAGCTGGCTGCTTACTTCAAAAAGAAAATTGATGACATCCGTCAGGAAATAACTTCCCAATCCCAGACTAGCCCTGACCCTAGTCTTGTCAGCACTGCATATAGCTCCGTCTCACTGTCTGTACTCAGACCAGTGACAGAGGAAGAAGTCTCCAAATTGCTTTTCTCTGCTCGCCCCACCACCTGCGCTAGCGACCCCCTCCCCTCACACCTCCTCCATTCCTTCTCCCTAGTGGTCATCTCCCATCTCACCACTATATTCAACCTCTCTCTGACCTCTGGCATCTTTCCCTCTTCTTTCAAACACGCCATCATATCCCCACTGCTAAAGAAGCCGACTCTGGACGCGACTGATGCTGCCAATTACCGATCCACCTCAAACCTCCCCTTCATCTCCAAACTACTAGAATGCCTGGTTTACTCCCACCTTGTAAGCTACCTATCAGAGCACTCTCTCCTATATCCCCTACAGTCTGGCTTCCGACCTCAACACTCGACAGAAACTGCCCTTACAAGGGTATCAAATGGCCTACTGACAGCCAAATCAAGAGGCTATTACTCCCTACTGATCCTCCTCGACCTCTCTGCAGCATTTTACACTGTTGACTACAAACTCCTCCTCAGTATGCTACGTTCCATTGGCCTAAAGGACACTGCTCTCTCCTGGTTCTCCTCCTACCTATCTGACCGCTCTTTCAGTGTCTCCTTTGCTGGCTCTACCTCCCCTCCTCTTCCCCTTGCTGTTGGGGTCCCCCAGGGCTCGGTCCTCGGCCCCCTTCTTTTCTCTATCTACACAGCCCCTATTGGACAAACCATCAGGAGATTTGGCCTCCAATACCACCTGTATGCTGATGACACCCAGCTATACACCTCTTCCCGTGACATCTCTGCACCTTTACTCCAAAACATTACCAACTGTCTGCCTGCTGTCTCTAACACCATGTCCTCTCTCTACCTAAAACTAAACCTCTCTAAAACTGACTTACTGCTATTTTCACCCTCCACTAACCGACCTCATTCTAACATCTCCATCTCAGTGTGTGGCGCCACCATAACTCCTAGACAACATGCCCGCTGCCTTGGGGTCATATTCGATTCTGATCTCTCTTTAACCCCCTACATCTAATCTCTGGCCCGAACATGTCAGTTGCACCTCAAGAACATTGCAAGAATCTGCTCTTTTCTCTCTGTGGACACGTTAAAAACGCTTACTGTTGCCCTCATCCACTCCTGGCTCGTTAATTGCAATTCGTTGCTGATCGGCCTCCCCTGCACCAGACTCTTCCCTCTCCAATCCATCCTAAATGTGGCAGCCAAGCTCATCTTCCTGTCCAGCCGCTACTCTGACGCCTCTCCCCTGTGCCAGTCACTGCACTGGCTGCCCGTTAAATACAGAATTCAATTTAAACTCGCTAACTTCATCCACAAAGCCCTCCACAGCGGAGCGCCTCCCTATATCACCTCCTTCATCTCAATCCATCAAGCAGCCCGGGCTCTCTGCTCTGCTAACGAAACCAGACTGAGCGCCCCTTTAATTCAAACGTCTCATTCCCGCCTCCAAGGCTTCTCCAAAGCAGCACCGGTCCTCTGGAACGCACTACCAAAGGCTACCCGAGCAATCCAGGACTCGCAGAACTTCAGGCGTGCTCTAAAAATGCACCTCTTCAGGGAGGCATACCGCATTCCCTAAACAAACCTCTCTGTACTCCGCCTGATAACATGCTCCCTGACCTACTGACTGCAATCCCTGCTAGCCATCATAAACCGCTCCTGCAGTCATACTGTTTCTGCAGTCACACGGCTAAATGTCTGACCTTTGTCTATGTGTATAACATCGCTAACTCTCCACCTCGCAATACCGCGCACACCTCCAACCCCTTTACCTTCTGTATCACCCCATTACTTGTAGTATGTAAGCTCGTTGGAGCAGGACCCTCACCCCTATTGTTTCCATCAATTGATTACTATGTAACCGTGATTCTGTAATGTTTGTACTTTTGTCTTTCTGTATCCCCCTGTCTATGTAAGCGCTGCGGAATATGTTGGCGCTATACAAATAAAGTTTATTATTATTATTATTATTATTACTCTTAGGCTAGTTTTACCCAGGCAAGCACAATTTTTCTGCAAGAAAACTGCGGCAAAATCGCATCTTTTTTCCTGCCATTTTTCAGCAGCACTGCTGCTTTTTCTCACCAAATCAGTGCTGCTTGCGATTTTCTTGTGCATTTTTCATTGGTAGCACTAAGGATGGTTAAAGGGGTTGTCCCGCGCCGAAACGGGTTTTTTTTTTTCAATAGCCTGCCTGTTCGGCGCGAGACAAACCCGATGCAGGGGTTAAAAAAGAAAACGGGATAGTGCTTACCTGAATCCCCGCGCTCCGGTGACTTCTTACTTACCTGGTGAAGATGGCCGCCGGGATCTTCTCCCTCGGTGGACCGCAGGTCTTCTGTGCGGTCCATTGCCGATTCCAGCCTCCTGATTGGCTGGAATCGGCACGTGACGGGGCGGAGCTACAAGGAGCCGCTTTCTGGCACGAGCGGCCCCATTCAGAAAAGAAGAAGACAGGACTGCGCAAGCGCGTCTAATCCGGCGATTAGACGCTGAAAATTAGACGGCACCATGGAGACGAGGACGCTAGCAACGGAACAGGTAAGTGAATAACTTCTGATAACTTCTGTATGGCTCATAATTAATGCACGATGTACATTACAAAGTGCATTAATATGGCCATACAGAAGTGTATAACCCCACTTGCTTTCGCGGGACAACCCCTTTAAGTGGCAAAGTCCTCTGAAGGGCCTGGAAAGAAATGGCTAGTTTACACAACTGAATTCGGTTTGCAAGTGAACAACAGTATTGTTAGAAAGCATCATAGAATCTGTTACTGGCAATCAAAGTCTTTTCGGATACCAGATTACTCCAAATCATTATTTTACCATTAATCATTACTACATTTTTCGGCCTTGGTGAAACAAATTTCAGACTGTACTTGAGCATCATTAAATAATTTACATAGAGAACAAAGATTCCAGCACAGCTAATTTACCACTACTGTACTTTACTACTGAGTCCCTTACACTGTTTTTACCTGCACAATGGCTCACCTGGCTTCCGGCTATTAAGAGTACAACCCCAATCAAATAAATAGGGCCGCCTGTGTTTCCTTGTGTAGCTGGTGATCAGACGCACTGCTAGTGATGATATCCTAGTCATATGTCACTGCTTAGTAAGATTGGAATAACAATCTACATCTTTTTAAGTAACGAAATTTTTAGCAAAAAAGGCCAGTGTTCCCTGAATCAAGTTAGCCTTAAATAGACTCTGTCGCCATCTTTTTGCACTACTCTCTGAAGGCAGCATAACATAGTGCCTGTCACTCCTATTACAGCGATTTGTCTGCTGTGTGAATCTGTGCAGTAGTTTGGGAGAAACTTGCCTTTTATCAGTGGTAGTAAATGCATAGAGGACTACTTAAAGTAGTCCTAGATATTCAGGAGCTGCAGGCGAGATACACCCACCTTGCCCTCCAGCCTTTCATTGACTACTAGCTGCCTATTAGCGTGCATGCAGAGAGAGCTGCCAATCATTGGCTGGAGGGCGAAGTGGGTGTGGCTAGCCTGAAGGTCATCAGTGGGACAGGCATGGTGCTCTCAGTGAGGGCTACAAAAACATGGTGACAAATTCTCTTAAGTCATGTATAAGTCCCTTAAGTCCCATAAGGCAGTCTGGTGCAGTTTTTGTATGGATCCTAAAAGAAGTAAAAGTATGGCCTCTTGCACATGGTAGACCCGGATTCCCCATGTGGAATCCCGCAGCGGAAGCCAGCTCTGGCAGCAGTGGCGTCAGCGTGTACCCGCTCTGTCGCTGTCTTTTCTGTACTGTGGATGGACCCGGTGGCTCGAGGTCGCACAAGCACAGTACAAATTGAGAATCCGCATCCTGTCCGCAAATGTTCATTGCAGAAGGGTTGCGGGTCAGACGGCTTCTATTGACTTCAAGCCTGCATGAAAATGAAGCATTCTGTGATTTTTATTTTTTTTCCTCCGCGAGTCGGAAATCCCAATTGATTTCCGCTCATGTGTAGGAAGTAGCGGATCTCCATTGGAAGTAACCGACGGTACTTGCTGTGGATTTAGATGCGGACGTCGACCGCGAATTCAGCAGCAAATATCCCCCTGTGTGCAGGAAGTCTAAATGAGATATGTTTTTTTTTAAATCTGTATTTGATTTTGTCCAAATAATTTTGGTAAAACTTCACCGTGCCAATCTAACCTAATAACCTAATTAAATTCCTCACTCTTTAACTCTTTCGTATACCTCAAAATAAAAAAACTGCATGAATTTAATTGTACCTGTATTTGAGTGTTGTTGACTCTATTTCACTGTAAGCGTATATTGGCCGCGCTTTCATGGCCGGCCGATATATGCTGCCCATCTGATGCATTGGTTTACAATCCATCAGTTCAGATGGGTGTATTCCTGTGGCATTAAAATGTCTGGCTGGCAAAGATAGCGCAAACGGTGAGCTTTCCGGTCGGGCGTTTTTACGCTGGCCAGAAAAGATAGTTCAGGAACTATCTTTCAGACGGAATATGACAGTTTCTATAGACTCCTATGGGTGCTGCCGGAGAAAGGAAGTGGGAGGGAGTTTAGCAGGGTGTCTGCTAAACTCCCACCTCTTCCCTCCTCTTCTCCACCCCTTGCTGGCTGTTTGCAATGGGAGGGGGTGGGGGACAGTTGCTAAGCTACCACCTCGTCCTGCCCCCTCCGATTGTTAGCTGTGACAAAAGGGCGGAGAGGCGGCGGGAGCTTAGCACTCTAGCTCCCATCCCGTCATGCTCCCTTCCCTTGCCGAGAACTGGTGAGGGGGTGGAAACTGTCTCCCCCCACCGAATGGTATCCCAAGCTTGGTGTATAATCGCTGGAACTGGGCAACCTGGATGAGTGCACAAATGAGAGATGCAGCCATGATTTGGTCACAGCTGCCTCTCATTCACGTGATTTCGGTTGTGCTGTGGCCTACGTCATGTGAAAGAGCCCATCATTGAATACATTGATCAGGGGTGTCATGAAGTTATAATTATTCATTTGTGTAATAGGACAATCAGATGCAATTATATAAAGATGGAATAAGTTCCAATGGTTCCAATCAGATGTTATGCATAATATATATATTACGGAATACACTTTCGTTGCTTCCATTCACCGCATGTTACGCACAGGAAATACTAGAAGTATAATCAGTGCCCTCCATGAGGCCAGAATAAATGATTGCAGAAACGCGCTAAATGGCCGGCTGGGACACATACCTCCCAGCAATCCATCCCCACACCAACAGAGAAGTACTCATGTTGGCATCCAATGCCGAAATGACACTGAGCATGCACTGGCATGTAAATCACATAGGCCGGAGCTGACACCATGATACTAATATATATTGCCACTAGATAAGCAACTGTCAAAGATTTTTTAAAGAAGTACACCTAAATCAGGTAAAATCAAACATAAGAGTCACCAGTGACTTAACAGACCGTCCTCATGAAAACTTTAAAATTACATAACCAGTAAAAAAAACCCTACTGATTTATATAGACACAAGCCACAACGCATTCACCCAAAGCTCACATTGCAACACTGTACTCACACTTATACAGAAAGTAACATCCAAACATCAATCAGCACACAAGTAAAATTCCTCTTAGAATAGTAAGAGAATACAAACATACAGTTATGAACATAAAAGGTTATACAGTGAATAACCACAGTATATTATCAAATTAAAACATTATTAAAACATCTGGTTTTACTTTAACTTTCCGTAGTGTAACATAGTAATATTCTACTAGTGTTAACAACAAAACTCTTAGCAGCATGTCACATAGCATTCTCTCCCCCCTCGTAAACATCACTACATACATCCATTTAACCGCTCCACCTTACCACTACTCTGTGAGTGGCATGGAGTATGGAATGCCTGCTCTATTCCCAAGGCCTTTGTCACCTCTTGACATACTTCAGAAGTAAAGTGTATACCTCTGTCACTCTCAATCACCTCTGGTATTCCATACTGACACACACTAGGACATATTCATAGGTCCCACTCTTAGGAAACTGGATGAAATTATTCTGCAATCGCTGAAAATTGGCGCCAGGCATTAAGGTCAAAACTGCCAGCTTTTGGGAATTTGGCCTTCCGCCCATCACACCCATAGCAATCCAACAGGGAGAGCCAGTCCCATCTTCAGATATCTAGCTATGTGCAAAACCTTGTGTCCCACAACTGTCAGTGGGCGGCTATCCCAGAGCCCAGTTACGTATACCTACACTCTATCGGTAGCCAAAAACTGTAGAGTCGTATTGAAACCATGGGTAAAGGAAGCGTGCAAAGCGTAAAAACACAACCACAAGTGAAAATCTATGTGCCAATTCCAGAATCTCCCTCTGAAGCGTCAAAATTATTTGTACATTCAAGCTCATCTTCTGTAATTGTGCAGAAAAGAATAAAGCAGTCTTCTGGGGAATAAGAGCTGTCTCACAGGGCTGTTGCATATCAATAATCATACTGTAATACTGCACAACATTAATATAAAACAATACACGATGTAGCAGAACTGAATAACGACACAGGAAGGCGAGGAAGCAGTAGGGATAGGAAGAGTTAAAGCATGAATACAAGGCAGGAAATGATATGTAGCAGAGCTATTACTGCGCTGCTTATAGTAAGTCAAAGAAAGACAAACAAATAGAAAGATAATTTTACCTGATAGGGAGCAAGTTCAGAAATGCTGAAGCTGTACACCTGACACTGACACCGCAGACGACCCCCTCTCTGTGGAGAAGTCAAGAGAAATCTCTTGCCCCGGGGAATTGCTTCATCCAAGAGAAGAAGGCCGCTGCTCCCCGTTCAGTAAAAAAGTGTAAAGGTATAGCATGTCGTTGAGGGCCTCCAAACTGTCAAAGATTTTTTAAAGAAGAACACCTAAATCAGGTAAAATCAAATATAAGAGTCACCAGTGACTTAACCCTTAACCAGAACTCAGACACGACATCCGAATGTAGTTAATGGCAGTGAGCGTCTGGCGAACCAGGCACCCAAGTTTTATTGAGAAGACAGGAAAGGTGTCACTAACATATAGATATGGGAAGGAGTATTCAAATAAGATATAGGTAAGATATATGGGTGTATACATTATTGGCTAAGAAATAACTTTCCCAAGCTCAAAATATCACATTGGCGTCAACACATTGGAATTTGCAGATGCTGAACAAACAACACAATTAAAGGATAACCCCTACACACTCGGCAATTCTTAACACATCCTGATACCATTTTAAAGATAATTTGGTGAATAAACATCCTTTGCACAGATTACTAATGTACGTGACTTTACAAGTCAGCACATGGTTCATGACCAGGGCAGTGTGTTCTTCTCTGAAGGCCTTAAAGGGGTTGTCCCGCGCCGAAACGGGTTTTTTTTTTTTTGTCTGTTCGGCGCGAGACAAACCCGATGCAGGGATAAAAAAAAAAAAACGGGTAGTACTTACCGAATCCCCACGCTCCGGTGACTTCTTACTTACCTTGTGAAGATGGCCGCCGGGATCTTCACCCTCGGTGGACCGCAGGGCTTCTGTGCGGTCCATTGCCGATTCCAGCCTCCTGATTGGCTGGAATCGGCACACGTGACGGGGCGGAGCTACAAGGAGCAGCTCTCCAGCACGAGCGCCCCATTCAACACAGAGAAGACCGGACTGCACAAGCGCGTCTAATCGGGCGATTAGACGCTGAAAACTAGACGGCACCATGGAGACGGGGACGCTAGCAACGGAACAGGTAAGTGAATAACTTCTGTATGGCTCATAATTAATGCACAATGTACATTACAAAGTGCATTAATATGGCCATACAGAAGTGTATACCCCAACTTTGTTTCGTGGGACAACCCCTTTAAAGGCTTCTGCAGAGTGAACCAATGTCTATGAACCAAACTAAATCTCTCACACAACCAAAAGAAAGAGATATACATACTCCATAAAGAGTGCATATATTTCACAAAGCACACAATTTCCTTTCCTATTTACCTGCAATGTCTTGAACCACTAGGTTTCCCAGTTGGAGGAGTAATAAAGCTTATAACATTCCTATTGACCTCATAAAACAGCCTACATTATTTTGCTAGTCTATGATTTGATGTGCTTCACTCAGAACCGCTAGACCTGTTAACCATAAGTGAGGTTGCTTTTATTTGTTATTTATTCTCCTTCTTCTTCTTCTTCTCATTCTGCTTCTATTATATTATTGACCCAACTAAAACACATATTATGTTCTCTCGCAATAGAAAAACCTTGTGAACTCAGTAAACAGATATACAAACTCAGTAACTCAGTTCTAATGAAAATAAAGTCATATAATATTCTGACCTTTACCTACTTTCTACATATTTTCCACTATATTTTTGCATGAAATATAAGTTTCTTTAATGTATTCTAAATAAATACAAGTTGGAAGCATACCGTGTATTATTGTATGCTTTTACTTCTACAAGAAAAATGTTTCTAGCGCTGTCAGTCTTCAATGTAATATTCTGCTTTATTCATTATGTTTGCTACAGGATTTGGCTAACAAAAGAGAAATGAATTTTTGAGGTAAGTTTCTTCCTTTTGAACTATGCAGTGTATATATATATCATTTATTAGAGCCATTATAGCTCTTAGCGCACTGGCATATAGCAAACATTGTGTCTATTTAAAAGAGGGGAAAGTTCCATTCTATACTGCGAGTAAAAAGAAAGTTTTCAAAGAGTTATTCTGGTTTACATGAGTCTAACTTGCCATGAATCTTCCCTAGGACTCCAATTTCTTATAAGACAAATTAAATACAATGTTGTGATATGCTAGCAAACCCCTCAACGGGCTTCAGTTAACATCACAATCACTGGATGAGCACACACAAATATAGTGTTAGGATCAGTAGATGTGATCCAGTGAGTCAGACACTGGTTTAGCTTTGGGCCAGATCTAGACAGGACACCTGAGGTACACTTGACTTCCTCTTTTAGCCCCAAAATTCAGGATATGGGCTTCGCTACAGAGTCCCTATGCTGTTACTTAGGAAGTGAACCAAGTACTATGGCAACTGACACTACTTAAGGCCTTGGTGTAGTCCAGTTTGGGTCAGGCAGCACACTACAACATGGAGAACAAGCCACACTTTGGGTCATGGAGAACGAGCTCAAAATGATAGATCAGTGCAAATATCAGGGCAAGCAGTGCACAGTAGTGTATTCAGAATAACAAGCCAGGGTCAGGAAATTTGCAAGTACCTCAAGCAGGCCAAAATGACCTCAATACTCAGGCAACCTCCCAGAGAACTGATGCTTGATATAGGTAGGTGTCTACTGTGATTGATAGAGGAGCGAGAAGTTTCATGCACACTGGCCCTTTAAGAGAGCTGCCTGGAGCGCATATGTTATAATTAGTCAATAATTGCAGATAATGCAGATGTCTAGGACCGCTATCTGCCAGGAAGGAAGCCAGGGTGTGTATCACAGCCACGAGAAGTGGTCAGTTGGTGCACAAAATAATGTTTTTTTTAAAGCTAGTTGTCTTGTGCCACACATCTCAGGATACAGAAAAGCCTAGAGAAAAAAGGAAGGAAGGGCACATCTGTACATCAATGAAAATAACAGAATAGGTGTATCAGGGGTGGATCTTACAAAACTAATCTGACCAGGTTCCATAAGAAGTAAGGTCTAGATTGAACTTTGGTGAACATCATGCAGATGTGTCCTTCTTTAAAGGGGAGGTGTCATATCTAATCTGAGAGGAGCAGGTTGTAGACCAGGGAACAGAGTCGATTGATGTATTTCTTCATGAGAAAATATTCAGCATTTCGTTCATTTAAAGGGAACCTGTCACCTGCCTAAAGCACCATAAACTAATTTATGGTGCTGTTAGGGCAGATGATGGGAGCCAGATGCTGTATTTTTAATACTCAGCTGCTTCCTGGTTCCAGCGGTGCTGACCTGTAAAGTTTGTGCACCGGCTGAAAATCTGACTCTTTTCAGAGTCCAATATGTGTGCTCTCCTATACAAGTCTCAGAATGAGCGCTTGCACGACACTCTGAAAGAGTCCGATTTTCGGTTTGGACTTCACACTCAGGCGTCATGAGAACCAAGAAGCGAATGAGTATGGAAAATACAGCACCCAACTCCCTGTCACCAGCCCTAACAGCACCATAAGTTAGTTTATGGTAATTTAGGCAGGTGATAGGTTCCCTTTAAATCTTGACTCATTCTATGGTTAGCAGTGCAGTCTGTGGTTTCATATAGTAATCAACAGTCTTCCTTGCGTGACTGCATAGTTGAGGTAGCTGTCAATCACCTAATGCAGTATGTCAGTGTCTCAGTTACTCATTGCAGTAACTGTGATACTCACAATATAATGCACACTCTGAAGTGGAGAAGCTGTCTGCAGCAAATCATGGCTTCTCTTCATACAGCAACCATGGAGACGAGAGGCTTATAAAACTCAGCAATTGGCGAAATATATGTATAAATCAATAAAATAACACAATGGCTCAGTGGTTGCTCTGTTGCCTTACATTGGGGTCATGGGTTCAAATTCGACTAAGGGCAACATCTGCATGAAAATTGTATGTTCTACCCATGTGTTCTAAAACATGTTAGCAGGTGAGCCCCAATGAAATCAGAACCTAACATCAAGTGTTGTGAAAAGATGTATTTGCTACATAAATGAGTAACATAAAAAAACAGGCATTCTTAATAAAGTTTTGTATGGAAACTGCTGTGCCTGCAGTAGGGAGGACTGCTGAATAGGAGGTTTTCTACTAATAATGTACAGAAGAGGCTGATTAAATATACTGTAAGAATGCTTATAATCGCCTATTCTGTACCTTAAAAAATAATAAATGATGGCTGCAATTTAATTATAAGGTAAATAAAGTTTTAAACTGCTACAGTCTAAACATTTAGAAAGCCATTTTGCTTCTTTATGTGAGGTTCTGACACACTAGGGGGTATTCATCATTAGGAAACTTTTTAACACTAGTTTTCTGGCAGCTTTTCTTCCCTTCTCCAGTTTAAAGTGGCTGAGATTCTGCTTTTTCAACTCCATTCGGGGAGCAGCATAGAGAAGTCCCCTGCCTGCATGGGTCTGTCTTGTGACAGAACCGAAGAGCACTGAACGGACCCCATTGACTATGATGGAGTCTGTTTGGTTTTTGTTCAGCTGCCCGGCAAATAAAACCCACTGCTTATCTTTACACTTTTAAAAGTGGGGTGAGAGATGTAACATTTGCACTTTTTGGTACAAATCAATAGAAAATCAGTATAAATTGATTACCAAAAAAGAGAACTTTTACCTCAATTCTACCCCAACACCAGTAATAAATGTGCCTTAGTATTCATATTTAATGTATTGTATCACACATTTAAGACATTTATAGAGGAAATATGTTTTTTACATAGTATATAGAAGCTTGTTACAAAATCTTTATTTCTTCTCATAGCTCCTAAAAATGGTTGTATCTTCACCATATTTTAAATGTCCACCTGTTACTTATGGTTAAACCAAAAGCTATTTATTACAAGAAATGAGCTTCACACAGAAAACACTGAAGGTGTTTCTCAGTGTCCTACTTTCCAAATCCCAATAGTTTGCACCATATGATAATCTTTGAATATAACAGTTGTTTTTACAACTGTGCAATGAAGAAATGCTAACATTTTACACTATCAAATAGTCTAAGATTGCAGCAACGAGTAATCAGTGGTGCAATAAGTTAACAAAGAATTAATGCAGTGATGCTTAATTGAAATGAAGTTCAATTCACAGCGAATAGATTTAGTTGTCAAAATAATTAATGATTCAATACTTTCGTTATAAAGTGTGATTCTTCTCAGTACGAGAAGCCAAGTTTTCTTGTAGATATGATAGCTTTTATTGGCTAACAAAAGTACATGATGTTATAGCGAGCTTTCAAACCTCTCAGGGTCCATCCTCAGGCTTAACGGAACAAATCTAACAATGTATTTATATTAAAACATATACACATAATCACATAGGATAGCAGGACTACAGGATCCTCAGGACATTTACATGTTCCACGTCCAATATTGTGTACCTAATCCTGTGCAGTAAATGTCCTGTTGGGGGCCTTTATGTTAGAGAAACTGGACATTAACTGAAAGCCAGGATGAGATCGCATCCCCACACGATTGGAGAGAGAAAAACAGAATTGCCTGTAGCGAGGCATTTTTCTGGTCACAGACACAACAAAGAACATATGAAAGTTATTATACTTAAAGGCAATTTTAAGTCCCAACGTCACTGAAAAATTTGGGAACGTAATTTTATAACCACTTTTGATACTATCAGAAATGGTATGAATCTCATAGTTTTTTTTTTTACATCAGTGGAGATTATGAGATATGAGAAACGCACAGCAGAGAGCAGAGGTAACATATTGACCTGGTGGTGAACCCCTTAACATCAATTTGGAAACTATAAACGTTCACATTCTTGTCACTGGACTAATTATTTACTAGTATGTATCTAAGTGCTATTAATCACAAAGCATCCATACCATTTTATCCTGTCTCTGGTAAGTGCAAATTAAGTTCACTGTGTCTGTGACCTCCCATGTGATCATGTGTATATGTTTTAATATAAATATGTCTTTATATTTGTTCCATTATGCCCGAGGAAGGACCTTGATAGGTTTGAAAGCTCGCCATAACATCACATATTTTTGTTAGCCATTAAAAAGGTATTATATCTACAAGATTACTTGGTTTCTCTTACTGACACCAATCACACTTTGCTCTACTGGCTAACACCGTACCAAACGTTTTTTGTTTTTCCCTATAAAGTAACATTGTATATTTTGCTGCAGTGTAAAAAAATATATATTTGTTTTCATACTCAATCTAAAGCTGCTTTCATGCTTGCATTGGGGCTCATTTCAAGGTTTCCAGCTCTCTGCTCTATATTTGGAGGAAAGAAACTGGTATAAAATGGAAAAAAAAACTGATGTTTTTTTCCTCATTGATTTTAATAGGGTTTCGGAGAAACGGAAAGTGAATGGAAAGGCTTCCTTTTTCTTCCATTCCATCAAGTTTCCTGTTTTATGACAGTAAAATAACACTGTAGACTGTGCTATTTTCCGACAAAAAAGTGGAAACCTGATGGGATGGAAGTAAACAGAAGCCTTTCTATTTGCTTTGCATTTTTTTTAAACCCCATTGAAATGGGGTAAAAAATGGATACGTTTTTTTCTGTTTTATTTCACTTTCTCTCTTCCAAAAATGGAGCAGACAGATGGAAACCCTGACCTGAGCCCTAATGCAGGTGTAAAACAGCCTTAACATTGCAAAATTGTTAAGGTAAAAACTAGAGATGAGCGAACACCAAAATGTTCGGGTGTTCGTTATTCGGAACGAACTTCCCGCGATGTTCGAGGGTTCGTTTCGAACAACGAACCCCATTGAAGTCAATGGGCGACCAGAGCATTTTTGTATTTCGCCGATGCTCGCTAAGGTTTTCATGTGTGAAAATCTGGGCAATTCAAGAAAGTGATGGGAACGACACAGCAACGGATAGGGCAGGCGAGGGGCTACATGTTGGGCTGCATCTCAAGTTCACAGGTCCCACTATTAAGCCACAATAGCGGCAAGAGTGGGCCCCCCCCCTCCCAACAACTTTTACTTCTGAAAAGCCCTCATTAGCATGGCATACCTTTGCTAAGCACAACACTACCTCCAACAAAGCACAATCACTGCCTGCATGACACTCCACTGACACTTCTCCTGGGTTACATGCTGCCCAACCGCCCCCCCTCCCCCCCACAGCGCACACCAAAGTGTCCCTGGGCAGCCTTCAGCTGCCCTCATGCCACACCACGCTCATGTCTATTTAGAAGTGCGTCTGCCATGACGAGGGACCGCAGGCACACACTGCAGAGGTTGGCACGGCTAGGCAGCGACCCTCTTTAAAAGTGGCGGAGCGATAGCCCACAATGCTGTACAGAAGCAATGAGAAATAGAATCCTGTGCCACCGCCATCAGGAGCTGCACACGTGGGCATAGCAATGGGGAACCTATGTGCCACACACTATTCATTCTGTCAAGGTGTCTGCATGCCCAAGTCAGACCGGGCTTTTTAATTCATAGACACAGGCAGGTACAACTCCCTATTGTGAAGTCCCTGTCGACCCACAGCATGGGTGGCTCCCTGGAACCCACCGGCGGTACACAGAAATATCCCATTGCATTGCCCAACACAGCTGAGGTAGTAATGTCGTGCTTAATGCAGGTGGGCTTCGGCCCACACTGCATGCCCCAGTCTGACTGGGGTTCTTTATAAGTGTACAGATGTAGTAAAAACTCCGTGTGCACCTACAGCATGGGTGGGTGCCAGGAAGCCACCGGCGGTGCACAGAAATATCCCATTGCATTGCCCAACACAGCTGAGGTAGTAATGTCGTGCTTAATGCAGGTGGGCTTCGGCCCACACTGCATGCCCCAGTCTGACTGGGGTTCTTTATAAGTGTACAGATGTAGTAAAAACTCCGTGTGCACCTACAGCATGGGTGGCTCCCTGGAACCCACCGGCGGTACACAGAAATATCCCATTGCATTGCCCAACACAGCTGAGGTAGTAATGTCGTGCTTAATGCAGGTGGGCTTAGGCCCACACTGCATGCCCCAGTCTGAGTGGGGTTCTTTATAAGTGTACAGATGTAGTAAAAACTCCATGTGCACCTACAGCATGGGTGGGCGCCAGGAATCCACCGGCGGTACACAGAAATATCCCATTGCATTGCCCAACACAGCTGAGGTAGTAATGTCGTGCTTAACCCTTTCCAATCCAATTTGTATATGGTTTTCCTAGGGGGCTTACTCTTTTTCTGCCGTTATACAACGGCGCTATATGCTGGCTAAAGCCAGTACTGCATGAGCTGACACGTAGGATAGGCTCCGACAGCAGAGAGGCTGGCAATATACAGTAAGAGAACCCCGACGGACGTCTACCAACAACGGAGCTGTACAGCCTTAAACCCTAATGTCTTCACAGGTCAGACAGTGGACTGGAAAGGGTTAATGCAGGTGGGTTTCGGCCCACACTGCATGCCCCAGTCAGACTGGGTTCCTTTATAAGTGGAAACAGATGCATTTATAATTCCCTGTGGACCCACAGCATGGGTGGGTGCCAGGAAGCCACCGGCGGTACATAGAAATATCCCATTGCATTGCCCAACACAGCTGAGGTAGTAATGTCGTGCTTAATGCAGGTGGGCTAAAAATTAATTTGATTACACTGTAGGCGAGGGCCCACAAAAATTGCTGTATCAACAGTACTAATGTACATCAGAAAAATTGGCCATGGCCAGCCAAGAGGGCAGGTGAAACCCATTAATCGCTTTGGTTAATGTGGCTTAAGTGGTAACTAGGCCTGGAGGCAGCCCAGTGTAACGAAAAATTGGTTCAAGTTACAGTTCCAACGCTTTTAAGCGCATTGAAACATAAAAATTGTTCAGAAAAATTATTTGAGTGAGCCTTGTGGCCCTAAGAAAAATTGCCCGTTCAGCGTGATTATGTGAGGTTTCAGGAGGAGGAGCAGGAGGAGGAGGAGGAATATTAGACACAGATTGATGAAGCAGAAATGTCCCCGTTTTGGATGGTGAGAGAGAACGTAGCTTCCATCCGCGGGTGCAGCCTACGTATTGCTTACGTATCGCTGCTGTCCGCTGGTGGAGAACAGAAGTCTGGGGAAATCCAGCCTTTGTTCATCTTGATGAGTGTTAGCCTGTCGGCACTGTCGGTTGACAGGCGGGTACGCTTATCTGTGATGATTCCCCCAGCCGCACTAAACACCCTCTCCGACAAGACGCTAGCCGCAGGACAAGCAAGCACCTCCAGGGCATACAGCGCTAGTTCAGGCCACGTGTCCAGCTTCGACACCCAGTAGTTGTAGGGGGCAGAGGCGTCACCAAGGATGGTCGTGCGATCGGCTACGTACTCCCTCACCATCCTTTTACAGTGCTCCCGCCGACTCAGCCTTGACTGGGGAGCGGTGACACAGTCTTGGTGGGGAGCCATAAAGCTGGCCAGGCCCTTAAAGACTGTTGCACTGCCTGGGATGTACATGCTGCTCGATCTACGCACCTCCCCTGCTACCTGGCCCTCGGTACTGCGCCTTCTGCCACTAGCGCTGTCGGCTGGGAATTTTACCATCAGCTTGTCCGCAAGGGTCCTGTGGTATAGCAACACTCTCGAACCCCTTTCCTCTTCAGGAATCAGAGTGGGCAGGTTCTCCTTATACCGTGGATCGAGCAGTGTGTACACCCAGTAATCCGTCGTGGCCAGAATGCGTGCAACGCGAGGGTCACGAGAAAGGCATCCTAACATGAAGTCAGCCATGTGTGCCAGGGTACCTGTACGCAACACATGGCTGTCTTCACTAGGAAGATCACTTTCAGGATCCTCCTCCTCCTCCTCCTCCTCCTCCTCCTCCTCCTCAGGCCAAACACGCTGAAAGGATGACAGGCAATCAGCCGGTGTACCGTCAGCAGCGGGCCAAGCTGTCTCTTCCCCCTCCTCCTCATCCTCCTCATGCTCCTCCTCCTCCTCCTGTATGCGCTGAGAAATAGATAGGAGGGTGCCCTGACTATCCAGCGGCATACTGTCTTCCCCCGCCCCCGTTTCCGAGCGCAAAGCAGCTGCCTTTATGGTTTGCAGGGAATTTCTCAAGATGCATAGCAGAGGAATGGTGACGCTAATGATTGTAGCATCGCAGCTCACCACCTGGGTAGACTCCTCAAAATTTCCAAGGACATGGCAGATGTCTGCCAACCAGGCCCACTCTTCTGAAAGGAATTGAGGAGGCTGACTCCCACTGCGCCGCCCATGTTGGAGTTGGTATTCGACTATAGCTCTACGCTGTTCATAGAGCCTGGCCAACATGTGGAGCGTAGAGTTCCACCGTGTGGGCACGTCGCACAGCAATCGGTGCACTGGCAGCTTAAAGTAATGTTGCAGGGTGCGCAGGGTGGCAGCGTCCGTGTGGGACTTGCGGAAATGTGTGCAGAGCCGGCGCACCTTTACGAGCAGGTCTGACAAGCGTGGGTAGCTTTTCAGAAAGCGCTGAACCACCAAATTAAAGACGTGGGCCAGGCATGGCACGTGCGTGAGGCTGCCGAGCTGCAGAGCCGCCACCAGGTTACGGCCGTTGTCACACACGACCATGCCCGGTTGGAGGCTCAGCGGCGCAAGCCAGCGGTCGGTCTGCTGTGTCAGACCCTGCAGCAGTTCGTGGGCCGTGTGCCTCTTATCGCCTAAGCTGAGTAGTTTCAGCACGGCCTGCTGACACTTGCCCACCGCTGTGCTGCCACACCGCGCGACACCGACTGCTGGCGACATGCTGCTGCTAACACATCTTGATTGCGAGACAGAGGAGGAGGAGGAGGAGGGTGCTTTAGTGGAGGAAGCATACACCTCCGCAGATACCACCACCGAGCTGGGGCCCGCAATTCTGGGGGTGGGTAGGACGTGAGCGGTCCCGGGCTCTGACTCTGTCCCAGCCTCCACTAAATTCACCCAATGTGCCGTCAGGGAGATGTAGTGGCCCTGCCCGCCTGTGCTTGTCCACGTGTCCGTAGTTAAGTGGACCGTGGCAGTAACCGCGTTGGTGAGGGCGCGTACAATGTTGCGGGAGACGTGGTCGTGCAGGGCTGGGACGGCACATCGGGAAAAGTAGTGGCGACTGGGAACTGAGTAGCGCGGGGCCGCCGCCTCCATGATACTTTTGAAGGACTCCGTTTCTACAACCCTATACGGCAGCATCTCAAGGCTGATGAATTTTGCTATGCGGACGGTTAACGTTTGAGCGTGCGGGTGCGTGGCGGCGTACTTGCGCTTGCGCTCCAACAGTTGCGCAAGCGACGGCTGGACGGTGCGCTGAACTACACTGCTGGATGGGGCCGAGGACAGCGGAGGTGAGGGTGTGGGTGCAGGCCAGGAGACGGTAGTGCCTGTGTCCTGAGAGGGGGGTTGCATCTCAGTGGCAGGTTGGGGCACAGGGGGAGAGGCAGGGGTGCAAACCGGAGGCGCTGAATGGCCTTCCTTCCACCTTGTGGGGTGCTTGGCCATCATATGTCTGCGCATGGTGGTGGTGGTGAGGCTGTTGGTGTTGGCTCCCCGGCTGAGCTTTGCGCGACAAAGGTTGCACACCACTGTTCGTCGGTCGTCAGGCGTCTCTGTGAAAAACTGCCAGACCTTAGAGCACCTCGGCCTCTGCAGGGTGGCATGGCGCGAGGGGGCGCTTTGGGAAACACTTGGTGGATTATTCGGTCTGGCCCTGCCTCTACCCCTGGCCACCGCACTGCCTCTTGCAACCTGCCCTGCTGATGCCCTTGACTCCCCCTCTGAAGACCTGTCCTCCTGAGTAAGCGTTGCACACCAGGTGGGGTCAGTCACCTCATCGTCCTGCTGCTCTTCCTCCGAATCCTCTGTGCGCTCCTCCCTCGGACTTACTGCCCTTACTACTACCTCACTGCAAGACAACTGTGTCTGATCGTCATCGTCCTCCTCACCCACAGAAAGTTGTTGAGACAGTTGGCGGAAGTCCCCAGCCTCTTCCCCCGGACCCCGGGAACTTTCGAATGGTTGGGCATCAGTGACGATAAACTCCTCTGGTGGGAGAGGAACCGCTGCTGCCCAATCTAAGCAGGGGCCCGAGAACAGTTCCTGGGAGTGTTCCCGCTCCTGAGCAGGTGTCATTGTAGTGGAGTGAGGAGGCTGGGAGGAAGGAGGAGCAGCAGACAGAGGATTCGGATTTGCAGCAGTGGACGGCGCAGTACTGCGGGTTGACGATAGGTTGCTCGAAGCACTCTCTAATCCAGGACAGGACCTGCTCACACTGCTCATTTTCTAATAACCGTCTCCCTCGTGGACCCATTAATTGGGCGATGAATGTGGGGACGCCAGAAACGTGCCTCTCTCCTAATCCTAGTCGGCTGCGACACACCTGGATCAGGAGCTCGGCCTGTGCCCACACCCTGACTTGGCCCTCTGCGTCCTCGGCCGCGTCCACGTCCTCTAGGCCTACCCCTACCCCTCAGCATGCTGTATTACCAGTGATTTAATTTCACAGGCAGCTAATAAATTGGCGCAAGACTGCAGGCCAAATAAAGTTTTTTCCCTTTTTTGAAAACGAAAGGCCCCACTGCCTCTAGTGAATGTATAATCTAAGTTTAATAACTGTGCTGTTTTCCTGCTAATGTGTCACAGAACGTGAGGGTAGCAGAGTTATTAACTCTGGCAGAGCAGGTATTTTTTTTCCCAATTAAGGAAAGCAAATGGCGAAGCCAGCAGTAAACCGTAGCTGGGTGCGTCTGATTTTTAAAGGTTGCACACGCAGCCGACACGTGTCCACCGCCCTTAGGACGGACAGAGGCAGGACAAATAGAAATATTTTCCGTTTTTTTGCACCAAAAGGCAGCACTGCGTATATTCAATGAACATGAGAAGTTTAATAACTGTGCTGTTTTCCTGCTAATGTGTCACAGAACGTGAGGGTAGCAGAGTTATTAACTCTGGCAGAGCAGGTATTTTTTTTCCCAATTAAGGAAAGCAAATGGCGAAGCCAGCAGTAAACCGTAGCTGGGTGCGTCTGATTTTTAAAGGTTGCACACGCAGCCGACACGTGTCCACCGCCCTTTGGACGGACAGAGGCAGGACAAATAGAAATATTTTCCGTTTTTTTGCACAAAAAGGCAGCACTGCGTATATTCAATGAATAATAACTGTGTTGTGGCCCTGCCTATACAATTCTTTCCCTGCAGTATCAATGGAGGGTGCAATGCTCTGCAGAGGTGATTTTGAGAAGTAAAAAAAAATGCAGCACAGCTAACAGCAGCCAGCACAGTACTGCGCACGGTTAAATATGGCCCTAGAAAGGACCGTTGAGGTTCTTGAAGGCTACACTCACTCCTAACACTCTCCCTGCCTATGCAGCACTTCTGTCCCTAATGCCGGGTGCAACGCTCTGCTGAGGCGATTTTGAGAAAAAAAAAATTGCCACTGCTTACAGCAGCCAACACACAGCTATCAGTGGCCCTAATAAGGACCTTTGGGGGGTCTTGAAGCCTACACTAACTACCAATTCTTTCCCTACAGCAGCTCCGGTACAAACAGCACTGTCCCTCATCTAACTCACACGGCATCTGAGGCGAACCGCGGGAGGGGCCGACTTTTATATTCGGCGGACACCTGATCTTCCCAGCCACTCACAGCAGGGGGGTGGTATAGGGCTTGAATGTCACAGGGGGAAGTTGTAATGCCTTCCCTGTCTTTCAATTGGCCAGAAAAGCGCGCTAACGTCTCAGGGAAGGAAGTGAAAATAACCCGAACACCGCATGGTGTTCGTTACGAATAACGAACATCACGAACACCCTAATATTCGCACGAATATCAGGCTCGGAAGAACACGTTCGCTCATCTCTAGTAAAAACTTAAGCTAGTGTACAGAGAAAAAATAATCAAAACATAATTGTAATGTAACCTTGCTCCCCTCCAAAAAGAATTAATATGCTGTTTAAAGGAAGCATATTCTAGGGACAGGTCCTCTGTGTTACCAGCTTCCAGCATTTTTACTATTGCACTTTTGTCTCATTGAATAGTTTCTTGTTACTGAATCATTACTATATTACAGTTATCTAATATACATATAACCAATGTAAAAACAGCATGCACTAAAGTCACTGTACCAATTGACCACATTTAATAGACAATTAGATGCAGCTGACTGAGCACAGCTAGACCCTAACCTTAATAACTGGTTGCACTACCATTAGCAGCAATAATTACAAGTCCAATATTCTCTATAAATTGCTTTCACCGTTGAAGAAGTTTAGCTAATTTTTCTGTTCAGAATTGCTGTAAGGCTGGCATGTTGGTAGGTGTTTGTGCATTAGCTACTTGTTTCAGGTTTTGCAGCAGCATCTCTTAGGGTTAGTGTCAAGATTCAGCCAATTAAAAACTTTCATTCAATTTCTACTCAACTATTAAGGGGGTTGACCCCTTTATAATGGAAATGAAAAAAAAAAGCTTTGGAAATGTCCACAGCTTACTAATGTACTTGTTATGGCTCACCAGCAATGTCAAATTTGGATTGGGGCGATGTCACGGTGTCAGTCCTGGTCCATGTTATTAAAGAATATCCATTACCCCTAATTTCTGAACTCTTTAACAGGTTGAGTGGAAAACTGCATTCAATACAAGAGATGGACATTATAAATACCTCATCATGTCTTTCGGTCTGTGCAATGCCTTCCGTGTTTCAAGAATTTGTGAATGATGTGTTTGGAGACCTCCTGTATTCCTCTATAATCGTCTATCTAGATGACATACTGATATTTTCTCACGATCTTCCTTTGCACCACAAGCAATTTAAAACAATCATACAGGTTCTATGCCAAAACCGTTTGAAAAGTGCCGGTCTGAACAATCCAGTTAGCACTTTCTGGGATACATCATTCTGCTTGAGGCCTCAATATGGCCAAAGAAATGTTGTCTGCTGATCTCAACTAGCATAAACCTCAGAGTCATAAGGCAATCACAGAAAATGGTCGTTACTTACTGAATGAGGAGTGCATATAGATGCATCCTCCTCTCAACATGCAGGTAGCTGACTACCAAATGGAGGAGCAAATAACACCTGTGCAGGACACCGATAAGACAACCACTCACACTGCCCCTTGATAATGAGAGGGTGGCTGCTTGGCGTACACTCCCATACATAGTGGATACAGGGTGCCAGACCATTCTGATATATGTAGTTCACCATGCAGACCAGCAACCTATTAATGACACCATGATAATTCGGTAGGTTGCCCTGCATTTCCATCAGTGAACCACATTGGTACTGCCACCCTGGGCTCCCCCTGGAGTCTTAATGCCACACTGCATGTGAATGATAGAGAATAAATGCAAGGCATTGGTTGAATGTTGGCCAAGATACATGAGCCCACTAACCACTTCACGGTTCCTTGCGTTCAGAGTCTGAAAGCCATTCAGTGTTTTTTGTGATCTGCAAATTAATTTTTATCATCAGTTATTTTTCCTTGACTGCCCGCTGTCCGCCATGACTCATTAGGGTGCTAACGCCAAGGATTGGTTCCCTGAGGCTGGAGAGACCTTTGCCAAGCTAAAATAGATGTTTGCTAGTGCTCTCATTATTCATCACCCAGACACCTCAAAGCCTTTTTATCTGCAAGTCGATGCCTCCTTCCTGGGAGCAAGACTCCTTTTGTGTGGGGTTACTTTTCCTCCAAGGGAGTGGGCTCACTCACAATTTTGCCTAAGAACACTGCCATGAATAAAGAATGGTATTTAAACACCCTCCAAGAGCAACTTTTCCCAACCATCCAGGAGCAGTCTGATGATGAGCAATGCTTTTTCTAGTATGATAGAGTGTCATTTCACAAGGAAAAATTGATAACTAGTGGCCCAGGTAAAGAAAAAATATTGAAAAAAAGTGATCTAAAAAGTTATATGTTCCACAAAATTATACTAATACAATTACAAGTCGCCCAGCAAAAACGAGCCCCATTGATGGAGAAATAAATAAAAAATATGGGGGCCTGAAGATGACAACAAAAAGCAATGACTTTTGTTAAGGTTTTTTTTAAGCATTACTATATATCCGGTATATATAAAAGAAAAACTATGTAAATTTGGTATTACTGTAATTGGAATCACAGAGTAAAGACACATCATTTTTACTGCTCCATAAACATCCGCAAAATATACTCATTCTCAAAAATAGAAAAAAATGGTGCAACTGCACTTTTATTCCTATTTTGCCTCATTTAGCAATTCAATACATTATATGTTATGTTAAATGGTACCATTGAAAAATACAACTCAAGTCTCTTTCCCATGAGAGTATATCAGACACCGTTTTCACAGCCAGCCAATATACTCTCTGATCTGATGCATTGGATTCCAATGCATCAGGTCACATTGCCGTATTCCAACTGCATAAAATCGGACAAATATAGCGCCAGGCGCTTTCACGCCGGGCAAAAAAGATAGTCCTGGTACTATCATTTCATCCGGAATACGTCGGCCACTGCATGGGCTCCTATGGGAGCCAATGACAGTGGCCGGAGAAGGGAGGTGGAAAGGAGTTTAGCAGCGCGACTGTTAAACTTCCTTCCTCTTCTCTCCTCCTCTCTCCTCCCATCCGTCTGTTTGCAATGGGAAAGGCAGGCAGCAAATCTCCACCCCCTGCCATTGCTAACTGCAGACAAGGGGTGGGGAGGGTGCTTAGCTTCGCCCTCATCTCGCCCACTCCCATTGCAAACAGCTGGAGGGAAGTAGAGAGGAGGTGAGCTGGCGATGGGACAGCAATGGCATTGCTGCCTCGGCATATATGCAGTGGGGCCCGGGCCATCTGAACGGCACATAAATGTTAGATTTGTGCGCCCGTTCATGTGATTTTACGGCCCCAGCTGGCGGATGTAGAAATGCCTATGGCCATGTAAAAGAGCCCACATTCTGCAAAAGACAAGCCTCATGTAAATATGTCACTGGTAGAATAAAATCGTTTGGGCTTTTTGAAAGCAGGAATACCAGTAGTGAAGAATTTGATCTGGACACATGAGCATCAATGGTCATAAAAGAATTAATAATGAATAGAGATGAGCGAACGTACTCGTCCGAGCTTGATACTCGTTCGAGTATTAGCGTGTTCGAGATGCTCGTTACTCGAGACGAGTACCACGCGATGTTCGAGTTACTTTCACTTTCATCTCTGAGACGTTAGCGCGCTTTTCTGGCCAATAGAAAGACAGGGAAGGCATTACAACTTCCCCCTGCGACGTTCAAGCCCTATACCACCCCCCTGCAGTGAGTGGCTGGCGAGATCAGGTGTCACCCGAGTATATAAATCGGCCCCTCCCGCGGCTCGCCACAGATGCATTCTGACAGAGATCAGGGACAGTGCTGCTGGTGCCGGAGCTGCTATAGGGAGAGCATTAGGAGTTATTTTAGGCTTCAAGAACCCCAACGGTCCTTCTTAGGGCCACATCTAACCGTGTGCAGTAGTGTGGAGGCTGCTTTTTGCAGTGTTGCACTTTTTTTTTTTTGTTGTATATCGGCCGTGCAGAGCATTGCGTCCTGCAGTAATTTTACATTGTCCAAGGCCAGTAGTGGTGAGGCAGGGACAGAAGACATATTTAGTGTATATGGGCAGTGGGCCTTTCCAAAAACATTTGGGAAAAAAAATCTATTTGGGCTGCCTGTGACCGTCCTCAGTGTACTGGGTCTCTGCTGGGGGTAGTTGTCCTAATTCATACGCAGCCAGCTAAGTGTTACAGCAGGCTTGCGCAAAATTCTTTCCTGCCTCTGTGTTGCCTCTTACATCACCGCTGTATTCCTGTCCACAAGTGTACTGGGTCTCTGCTGGGGGTAGTTGTCCTAATTCATACGCAGTCAGCTAAGTGTTACAGCAGGCTTGCGCAAAATTCTTTTCTGCCTCTGTGTTGCCTCTTACATCACCACTGTATTACTGTCCACAAGTGTACTGAGTCTCTGCTGGGGGTAGTTGTCCTAATTCATACGCAGCCAGCTAAGTGTTACAGCAGGCTTGCTCAAAATTCTTTTCTGCCTCTGTGTTGCCTCTTACATCACCGCTGTATTCCTGTCCACAAGTGTACTGGGTCTCTGCTGGGGGTAGTTGTCCTAATTCATACGCAGCCAGCTAAGTGTTACAGCAGGCTTGCGCAAAATTCTTTCCTGCCTCTGCTGTGCGTTCCGTAAGCGAAGTCAGCCTCCAACCACAGGCCAATAAGCGGCACATTTAATTACAGCGTTCTGTTTCTGCACTACTGGTAATACAGCATGCTGAGGGGTAGGGGTAGGCCTAGAGGACTTGGACGCGGGTGAGGACGCAGAGGCCCAAGTCAGGGTGTGGGCACAGGACGAGCCAGTGCGGTGGCCAGGGGTAGAGGCAGGGCCAGACCGAATAATCCACCAACTGTTTCCCAAAGCGCCCCCTCGCGCCATGCCACCCTGCAGAGGCCAAGGTGATCTAAGGTGTGGCAGTTTTTCACAGAGACGCCTGACGACCGACGAACAGTGGTGTGCAACCTTTGTCACGCCAAGATCAGCTGGGGAGCCACCACCACCAGCATGCGCAGGCATATGATGACCAAGCACCCCACAAGGTGGGACGAAGGCCGTTCACCGCCTCCGGTTTGCACCACTGCCTCTCCCCCTGTGCCCCAACCTGCCACTGACATCCAACCCCCCTCCGAGGACACAGGCACGAGTGCCTACCGGTCTGCACCCACACCCTCACCTCCGCTGTCCTTGGCCCCATCCAGCAATGTCTGTCAGCGCAGCGTCCAGACATCGCTAGCGCAACTGTTTGAGCGCAAGCGCAAGTACGCTGCCACGCACCCGCACGCTCAAGCGTTAAACGTGCACATAGCCAAATTGATCAGCCTGGAGATGCTGCCGTATAGGCTTGTGGAAACGGAGGCTTTCAAAAGCATGATGGCGGCGGCAGCCCCGCGCTACTCGGTTCCCAGTCGCCAAGACTTTTCCCGATGTGCCGTCCCAGCCCTGCGCGACCACGTCTCCCGCAACATTGTACGCGCCCTCACCAACGCGGTTACTGCCAAGGTCCACTTAACAACGGACACGTGGACAAGCACAGGTGGACAGGGCCACTATATCTCCCTGACGGCACATTGCGTGAATTTAGTGGAGGCTGGGACAGAGTCAGAGCCTGGGACCGCTCACGTCCTACCCACCCCCAGAATTGCGGGCCCCAGCTCGGTGCTGGTATCTGCGGCAGTGTATGCTTCCTCCACTAAACCACCCCCCTCCTCCTCCTCCTCCTCCAACGCAACCTCTGTCTCGCTATCAAGATGTGTCAGCAGCAGCACGTCGCCAGCAGTCGGTGTCGGGCGGCGTGGCAGCACAGTGGTGGGCAAGCGTCAGCAGGCCGTGCTGAAACTACTCAGCTTAGGAGAGACGAGGCACACGGCCCACGAACTGCTGCAGGGTCTGACAGAGCAGACCGACCGCTGGCTTTCGCCGCTAAGCCTCCAATCGGGCATGGTCGTGTGTGACCACGGCCGTAACCTGGTGGCGGCTCTGCAGCTCGGCAGCCTCACGCACGTGCCATGCCTGGCCCATGTCTTTAATTTGGTGGTTCAGCGCTTTCTGAAAAGCAAACCACACTTGTCATACCTGCTCGGAAAGGTGCGCCGGGTCAGCGCACATTTCCGCAAGTCCAAGACGGACGCTGCCACCCTGCGGACCCTGCAACATTGGTTTAATCTGCCAGTGCACCGACTGCTGTGCGACGTGCCCACATGGTGGAACTCTACGCTCCACATGTTGGCCAGACTCTATGAGCAGCGTAGAGCTATAGTGGAATACCAACTCCAACATGGGCGGCGTAGTGGGAGTCAGCCTCCTCAATTCTTTACAGAAGAGTGGGCCTGGTTGGCAGCCATCTGCCAGGTCCTTGAAAACTTTGAGGAGTCTACCCAGGTGGTGAGCGGGGATGCTGCAATCATTAGCGTCACCATTCCTCTGCTATGCCTCTTGAGAAGTTCCCTGCAAAGCATAAAGGCAGACGCTTTGCGCTTGGAAACGGAGGCGGGGGAAGACAGTATGTCGCTGGATAGTCAGAGCACCCTCATGTCTATATCTCAGCGCGTTGAGGAGGAGGGGGAGGAGCATGAGGAGGAGGGGGAAGAGACAGCTTGGCCCACTGCTGAGGGTACCCATGCTGCTTTCCTGTCATCCTTTCAGTGTGTATGGCCGGAGGAGAAGGAGGATCCTGAAAGTGATCCTAGTGAGGACAGCCATGTGTTCCGTACAGGTACCCTGGCACACATGGCTGACTTTATGTTAGGATGCCTTTCTCGAGACCCTCGCGTTACACGCATTCTGGCCACTACGGATTACTGGGTGTACACACTGCTCGACCCAAGGTATAAGGAGAACCTTTCCACTCTCATACCCGAAGAGGAAAGGGGTTCGAGAGTGATGTTATACCACAGGACCCTGGCGGACAAACTGATGGTAACATTCCCATCCGACAGCGCTGGTGGCAGAAGGTGCAGTTCCGAGGGCCAGGTAGCAGGGGAGGCGCAGAGATCAGGCAGCATGTACAGCGCAGGGAGGGGAACATTCTCCAAGGCCTTTGCCAGCTTTATGGCTCCCCAGCAAGACTGTGTCACCGCTCCCCAGTCAAGGCTGAGTTGGCGGGAGCACTGTAAAAGGATGGTGAGGGAGTACGTAGCCGATCGCACGACCGTCATCGGTGACGCCTCTGCCCCCTACAACTACTGGGTGTCGAAGCTGGACACGTGGCCTGAACCCGCGCTGTATGCCCTAGAGGTGCTTGCTTGTCCTGCGGCTAGCGTCTTGTCAGAGAGGGTGTTTTGTGTGGCTGGGGGAATCATCACGGATAAGCGTACCTGCCTGTCAACCGACAGTGCCGACAGGCTTACACTCATCAAGATGAACAAAGCCTGGATTTCCCCAGACTTCTCTTCTTCACCAGCGGACAGCAGCGATACCTAAGCAATACGTAGGCTGCACCCGCGGATGGAAGCATCGTTCTCAAACACCAACATCAAAAACGGGGACCTTTTTTTTTCATCAATCTGTGTATTCTATTCATCCTCCTCCACCTGCTCCTACTCCTGAAACCTCACGTAATCACGCTGAACGGGCAATTTTTCTTAGGCCCACAAGGCTCAGTCATATAATTTTTGTAAACAATTTTTATACGTTTCAATGCTCATTAAAGCGTTGAAACTTTCACCTGAACCAATTTTTATTTTAACTGGGCTGCCTCCAGGCCTAGTTACCAATTAAGCCACATTAACCAAAGCGATTAATGGGTTTCACCTGCCCTCTTGGTTGGGCATAGGCAATTTTTCAGAGGTACATTAGTACTGTTGGTACACCAATTTTTTGGGGCCCTCGCCTACAGTGTAATCCAATTAATTTTTTGCCCACCTGCATTAAAGCTGACGTTACATCAGCTGTGATGGGCAATGCAATGGGATATATTTATGTACCGCCGGTGGCTTCCTGGCACCCACCCATGCTGTCGGTCCACACGGAGTTGTAACTCCATGTGTACACTTCTAAAGAACCCCAGTCTGACTGGGGCATGCAGTGTGGGCCGAAGCCCACCTGCATTTAATCGGACGTTACCTCAGCTGTGATGGGCACTGCAATGGGATACATTTATGTACAGCAGGTGGGTTCCAGGGAGCCACCCATGCTGTGGGTCCACAGGGAGTTGTAACTGCATGTGTCCACTTCTAAAGAACCCCAGTCTGACTGGGGCATGCAGTGTGGGCCGAAGCCCACCTGCATTAAACATGACATTACCTCAGCTGTGATGGGCAATGCAATGGGATATATTTATGTACCGCCGGTGGCTTCCTGGCACCCACCCATGCTGTCGGTCCACACGGAGTTGTAACTCCATGTGTCTACTTCTAAAGAACCCCAGTCTGACTGGGGCATGCAGTGTGGGCCGAAGCCCACCTGCATTTAATCGGACGTTACCTCAGCTGTGATGGGCACTGCAATGGGATACATTTATGTACAGCTGGTGGGTTCCAGGGAGCCACCCATGCTGTGGGTGCACACGGAATTCCCATTGCGGAGTTGTACCTGCCTGTGACTATTTATAAAAAAACGCGGTCTGACTGGGGCATGCAGACACCTTGACAAAATGAATAGTGTGTGGCACATAGGTTCCCCATTGCTATGCCCACGTGTGCAGCTCCTGATGGCGGTGGCACAGGATTATATTTCTCATTGCTTCTGTACAGCATTGTGGGCTATCGCCCCACCCCTTTTAAAGAGGTTCGCTGCCTAGCCGTGCCAACCCTCTGCAGTGTGTGCCTGCGGTTCCTCTGGCAGACGCACTTATAAATAGACATGAGGGTGGTGTGGCATGAGTGCAGCTGAAGGCTGCGCAGGGACACTTTGGCGTGCGCTGTGGACACTGCGTCATGCGGGGGGGGGGGGGGGGTTGGGCAGCATGTAACCCAGGAGAAGTGGCAGCGGAGTGTCGGAGGTAGTGTGGTGTTTAGCTAAGGTATGCATTGCTAATGAGGGCTTTTCAGAAGTAAAAGTTGTTGGGAGGGGGGGGCCCATTCTTGCCGCTATTGTGGCTTAATAGTGGGACCTGTAAACTTGAGATGCAGCCCAACATGTAGCCCCTCGCCTGCCCTATCCGTTGCTGTGTCGTTCCCATCACTTTCTTGAATTGCCCAGATTTTCACAAATGGAAACCTTAGCGAGCATCGGCGATATACAAAAATGCTCGAGTCGCCCATTGACTTCAATGGGGTTCGTTACTCGAAACGAACCCTCGAGCATCGCAAAAATTTCGTCCCGAGTAACGAGCACCCGAGCATTTTGGTGCTCGCTCATCTCTAATGAAACATTTTTTTAAATTTTACATTATCATGTTTCTAGAGCCAAAGCATATTTATTTTTTCATCGACCTTGTTTTTCTTGGTACACGTTGTATCTTCTAATGGTATCACTTTAGCATACATATAATGGATTGTTTAACTTTTATTAATTTACCACGAAATTGCGATTTTGCGTGATCGCGGTTTTAACATTACATAGACCCCTGCAGAAAAAAGAAACGCTGCAAATTTTGCAGTGAAAAAGAAACTGTAGTGGGTAGTCACCCTTATAGAGCGAAAAATACAGTAGCTTTTTTTTTCATTTCTTAACTCTATTCACCATATAGGAAAGCAGACGTAATATTTTTATAATATGGCATACAGCTTCTCAGCCAGCCTATACATCCATATAAAAAACTGTCTGTTTTATCCGTACACTGTAAAAAGACACAAACTGGCGGAAGTGAAATCTAGATCCTGCAGAATGCACAGCTACCTTATTAAAGGTGAGGTCTAGTATTGAGCAAACCAAACAAGTAGAATTTTGTTTTGGGTTGAGCTTTGCTAAAACCTAAACTGAGCTGGTTTGACTCAACACTAGTCCTGAACATTGGTGTATAACACTAAGGCTTTATTCACTTGGGCGTTGCGATTTTCAGCCACCAACATTGCTAACGAAAATTGCATTAGCGAGATGCAGCTGCGACCAAGTTGCAGCTGCATCTCCTGTTTTCTCGCTCTTTCAGATGGCCGGGTACGGTGTATATATGCCACAGCCCGGAATACCATTGGCCGGGGAAGAGAGTTCAGCTCTGCTAAATTCACCCCCCCCCCCCTCTGCCTGCTGGCAGCTTCCATTGGCTGATCGCAGCCAAAAGATAGGACAAGTCCTATCTTTTTTCAGACGAGCTTAAAAGCAGCATGCTGCAAAATTGCCCATTTGAACAAGTAAATTGTAATCCAATTTTTCAAATGGTTGCGATCTGCGGCCAATGTTGTATCATGGCAAAATCGCCACGATAAAACGCTTGTGTGAAAAAGGCCTAGAAGCCATAAAAGCTCTGTATAATGCTCTTAGACAGTGTAATACACCAGCTTAAGGTGCTTTTGTAAACTTCCAGTCTGGTTTGATCTAATTTTGGCTGAACCAAACTTTTCAAAAGTTTGCTCATCATTATTAAGGCCACACAAATACCATGGTGACATTTGCTCCTACCACAAATTGGCATAGTTCTCAAATCGATTGCAAATGACCACATTGCTTTGCAGGTAAAACTGCTGTTCACCTGCAGAACCAAGCAGTCATCGAAAATCTATTTGAAAACTGTGTTGTTTTACTATAAGACTGCATGTCGGCACAGTTTTTGGCCATACTGTAGCTAGTAAGCATGAACTCGCCCTTACAGTATATGCCGTACATGTCACCTCTGAGAGTCCACTAATTCCCGCTTACCACATTCTCTAGAAACTTCAGTGGGGACAGGGCCACATACAAATGCTGCCACCTTTCTATTAACATGTATGGATAATGAATTGGCTGGAAATTTGCATCAGTTGAATTTGTGTTTGCTTTTAGCTGTACAATGGGCCCCAGAATGAATTTTACTGGTGGGCCCAAGGGAACCAATTGAACACTGGGAACTGTTACAACTCAACTGTTAAACTCTTACAACTCAAATAAACTTTGTTAGTGATACTGTGATTTACATACCCTTACTTCAGGTGAGTGTATTCCTAAATTACAATGTGAACATGATAATGAACACATTAGCAACACTTACTGTGAACTGTAAAACAGTGCTAATTACAATCACAGTAATCTGCATTAGATTTCCATTTTACCACACCAATATTCCTGAACCCAGGTGCTGTTTATCAACTAGAGAATCCGAATAAATTCTTGGATCTACAATCCGTGTCCACTAATTTATAGCATGTAATATTATTACTTTAAAAAAAGCTAACCAGACGTTGCAAAATCTTTTATAATGTCCCCCATGATGCGTTTACATAGACCATTTTCTTGCACGATTTATGCGCATTGCGGGATGCACAGAAATTGTGCGGGAAAAGAACCCATTGTTTTTAATGGGGGCTATTTTTCTCTCACAGCAATACGAGAAGAAGCGATACGACAGAGAAGTTTCAGCATGTTCTGGTTTTGGATGATTCTGTTTAAGAATAGCCTATTCTTTTCTATGGGAGCAAACAAAAACCCATCACACTCACATATACATGCCAGTTTCATGTGAGTACAATGCTCCCGTAGGCAATAATTTGGCAGTTTTCTTGCCAAAAAAATTGCAGCTTTGCAAGTGTGATATCAGTCAGAGTTTCTTGTGCTTTTACCCACAACTTGCCTATGTAAATGCACCCATAGTCTCAATGCTCTTACGTTTAATAATCCTTTCTTATGTTGGTGTATAAACCTCCTTTCCTGTAGACATAGTGGATGGGGGTCATCTAGTGTGTTTATACATCACAGTGAATAATATATAATAAATGCAAGTGAATAATAAATAATAATGTAACTTCCTGCTGTTGTAAAAGCGTGAAATTTGGCATGACCATTCTTTAGGTCCTAAATAGGAAAAGTGAAGGAGTCACAATTCAAAAATTCAATGCTAATTGCAAAAGTAAGTGCAACCCTATGTAATGTACCTAATCTAATTCTCTAACTTCCTGATGTCCTACAAACATGAAATTTGGCACAACCATTCTTTAGGTACTAAATAGGAAAAGTAAAGGGGTCACAAGTTCACAACCCGATTATTCAATGCTAATTACAAAAGTAACTGCACCCTTATGTAATGTAACTTCCCGGTGTCGTACAAGCGTGAAATTTGGCACGATTATTCATTAGATCCTAAATAGGAAAGGAAAAGGGGTCACAACTCAATTATTCAATGCTGATTGCAAAAGCGAGTGCACCCCTATGTAATCTAACTTCCCGGTGTTGCACAAGCGTGAAATTTGGCACGAGTATTCATTAGGTCCTAAATAGGAAAGGTAAATGGGGTCACAACTCAATTATTCAATGCTGATTGCAAAAGTGAGTGCACCCCTATGTAATGTAACTTCCCGGTGTCATAGAAGCATGAAATTTGGCGCGAGCATTCTGTATGTCCTAAGTGAAGAGACTGGAAGGCGTGGCACATTTTGCAGGGGGACATTGGTACATGCAGCCTGAGGAGAATCTAACTGACCTCTGTGTGTATATACTGAGGAGAAGCTAACGCTCCTCTAGTAGAGGGAGATTGGTACATGCAGTCTGAGAAGCATCGAATGCTCCTCTATGTGTATATATATTTTATTCCTTGGTTGCTCTAAAGTAACCTTGTCTTCATAAAAGTTTCTGTGCGAATAACACCTAAACACCTGTATCAAATTATCTCGGATGAAGCCGGGGATATCATTTAGTATATACATAAAGAATAATATCACCATGTGCAAATTTAGGAAAGGGAACTGGAGGTTTTCATTAGTAAAACAATATAATTTACAGGTTACCCAAGTAAATGTGTCTTTAGAGAAAAATGTCTTCTTGTTGCATATATTTGCTTCTTTTATTTCCAGACAGCATTGCCTAAAGTCTTTCTACATTCCTACTGGTTCTCCATAGGAGAGTTGGTATTCCAATGAGGCATCTCGAATATAATTAATGAGTTTATTTCATTGCAACATTGATAATGCAACTTAATTAAAAGCACTAGAGGGAAATCTCTGAATAATTAAATCAATACAGGGCGATTCAAAAGTCAGGGCCACCCAGAGTATCTTCTGAACAAAAAACAATACAAGTAGGAAACCTTTTAGAACACTTAGGGCTCCTTTCCACTGGCGATAATGATATCGCTGTGAGAAAATCGCAATGTTAAATTCGCATCGCAACACTACAAAATCGCAAGCTTTTGCGTTGCGATGCGAGAATCTGTTTTGCCATTGCTATCTATGGGCAAAAGAAAAATGCAGAACGCTGAAACAATCCTCCTGCAGCAATTTTTAATCCTCGCATCGCAGCTTGCCCTTAAACATCGCTAGTGGAAAGGTTGTCATAGAGCAACATGTGTGGGACTGAAAACATGCGAATACCTCGCCAGTTGAAAGGAGCCCTTAGGGTGAACACCCACTTGCATTTTTCTTGCATGTTTTTTTTCTCGCAATATCGCTGCGTTTTTTAACATGATTGTCAATGGGACTTTCTAATGTTAAAAAGGCATTGCAAGTTTGTGCTTTGCGATTTTGTACGATGCGTTTTTAACATTCGAAAGTCCCATTGACAATCATGTTAAGAAACCACAGCGATATCGTGTGAAAAAAACGCACAAGAAAAACGCAAGTGGGTATTCACCCTTAGGTGGATAGGGGAAAACACTTTGGCACTATTGTAGTGCCTGTTGGGTATTTTGCTGACTGCATTTTTGGATTCAGCCCAAGAAACTTTAGTGAAAATGGATTCATGGGATACATGATTTGAGGATAGAATTCCATCAGAAATTGATTGGTGCAGTCATTTATTTTAATGCCTGCAACCATTTTCCAGTTATGAATGATGTGATGTTCGGTATCAACAAAGTAATGTTGAATTATGTGGTAGGGAAAACACTAATCACATATCTTTTCAGATACCAGATGAAGATATTAAATCTTCAGGACAGAATTGAGATCATCCTGAAGATTTGATTATTCAGAACTTGTTCACAGATTTGTAATGTCCACTGACAGAATTCCTGGCTGTCAGGATCATCTTCACACAACTTCTGTTGCAGCCTTTATTTAGGTGGGTGTAACTTGCATGTCTTGAGGATCCTTACAACAGTTGATTGATTCACATTGTGCTCCCTTGTCAGTCTCTGTTCTCAGTCACACGGGCGCATCCGGGCGCTGATGAACCCGTGTTACTGCACGAAGAAGACGGACGCACTGCAGGTGCGGACGACTCTTCGCACCGCCTGAAGAAAGAACACATGACCAGCAATGGATCCGGTCATGTGTTCTTTCTTCCGGCGGTGCGGAGAGTCGTCCACAACTGCAGTGTGGATGTCTTATCGTGCATGAACACGGGCGCATCGGCGCCCGGATGCGCCCGTGTGACTGAGCTCTCTTAGTGCTTTTCATTGGACTCTTCGTGAAAATAGCTAGCACAACTGTGGACCCCTGGGGATTTAAAACACTGCTCAGAGACTACCAATCCCTTACTTGTCCTGGATACTACCAGTTTTCCTAAACTTCTGAATCAATTTCCTGTCAATTCTTGCACTTACTGGCAGTCTAACTGGGTGTTTTTGGTTGAATGCCTCAGCCATCTCACATGAACCTCTGTTACTGACCATCAGTATAATTTCAGTTCTGCCCTGGATTGTTAATTACATCTTCAGGTACTTGAAAAGACATGCAGTTAGTAATCTGAAAACCACAAAATTCAACATAACAACTTTATTAGTACTCAACATTATGCCATCCATAACTTTAAAATAATTGCAGTCATTGAAGAAATGACTACAGCTATCAATTCCTGATGCGATTCTACTCTTCATTCATGTATCTCCTGACCCACTTTTGTATTAAAGTCTCTTGGCTGAATCTAGAATATGCTGCCACCAAGATAGCCAAGAGGTACTACCACAGTGTCAAAGAGTTCTCCTTTATCCATCTAAGTGTTCTACAAAGTTTTCTACTTGTTTCTTTTTTCCTTCTCTTTATATGTTGTGGTATAAAATGTTGTCACAACTGTTGCTAGTGATATAATTCTTTTAAATAATGTGTTCAATGAACGTATAATGAATGGTGCGGCGTAGATATAGTCGATATAGTCGATTGATACATGTAGTACAATTTTAACCATCTTGAAGCACACAGTAGTGTCACAATAATCACAATTTAATGCAGAGGAGTAAAGAACATGTTGTATAAACATTAAGGTCATTTGCATTACAGATTGGCCAATTTGAAGTTGTTCTAGGTGATAAGAAGTCAGAAGCACTAAGGTTAGTAAATGGATATTGTCAGTATTGGCATTCTTGTTTTGGCTGTCCAGGGTCATCAAATTGTCTTGATTCATTTAAATGTCTTCAAGAATTAAAGGAATGGCAGAAAACAAATTAAAGTAAAGCTGGCTCTTGCATTTATCAAAGTGGTTGTTAGTTGTTTGCTTTAACCCTTTTCAATCCAGTTTTGGATTCAGGATTTCCTAGGGGGCTTTATCTTCCTGCCATTGTTCAATGGCGCCATCTGCTGGTTAGACCCAGTACTGCGGTATGTGACATGCTGGAGAGGCCCCCCAACAACAGAGTGGCCAGTAATCTACAGTAAGAGTACCCTACCGGATGTCTTCTGACATCGGAGCTGTACAGCCTTCAATCAGAACGTTTTTAGATGTCAGAAAGTGGATTGGAAAGGGTTAAGTTACGATTAACCCCTAAAGGACACATCTTTAATCTCCACATTTTGAAAACCACAACTTTATTTTTCTGTTGATGTAGCTGTATGACAAAGCTGTACGTATGTCTTGAAATACAACTTGTAGTTTACCTTGTAAGGCCTTGTAGTTTACCTAGTGCTGTCACAGTGTTCAGTGATGAGGGCACTCCCCACGGGGATTAATGGACATCACACGATGTTTTTATGTGCAGCACAGACCTTACGGGCATGCATTATAGGCACGCATGTCCTATCTTTTGCAGGTGTGAGTATTTTGTGTCTCTAAAAATAGACATGTGAACACTGCATAGGAATCCAATGTTTCTAATAGACACAATTTTTTTTTTTGCGCACATAGGCATGCAAAAAAGGCACTCGTCTGACCATGGCCTAAATATTTTGAGGTACATATGACTTTTTGATAATTTTTATTCTATTTTTGAGAGGAGTGATGAGTTAAAAAAAGCACAATTTTGCCATTGATTATTAGTTCTACAAGGGGTGACTGTAAAATTCTCGGCCAACCCATGAAATGCTTCTCCTAGCCGAATGTCAGTTTAGCAACTAACAGTACATTCCTTTGCTAGGTTACATACCAAATTTTTCATTATTTATCTTTTTTTTTTGTTTCAGATATTGGAGTTTGAAGTGTCCAAGGTGTACACATCTTGAAAAATGGAAAAAGAGAGCAATCATACGATCATCCAATACCTGCTGAAAAAGGGCATGAGTGCACAGGAGATCCATAATGACATGATGGAAACATTAGGGGAGGATTCCCCTTCCTATTCCATGGTGAAAAAGTGGGTGGTGGAATTCAAGCGGGGAAACACCTCTGTCCAGGATGCACCTCGCAGTGGAAGACCGGTAACAGCCAGTACAGAGGAAAACGTCACTGCAATCCAGGATATCATCATGGCAGACCGGCGTGTGACAGAACACTACATTTCTGAGAGATTGGGCATATCTCAGGAACGCGTTAGACACATCATAAGAGTTGTACTTGACATGCACAAGGTCTCATGTTGATGGGTTCCAAGAATGTTGACAGCAGAAAACAAACGCCAGAGACACGTCATGTCTGCCGAAAACTTGACCCTTTTTGAGGCAGATCCTGTGACATCTCTCAAACGTTTTGTGACAATGGATGAAGCATGGGTTCACCACTTTCAACCTGAAACCAAGGTTCAATCGAAACAGTGGAAACAGCCCTCCTCACCCACCCCCAAGAAGTTCGATTCAGTCCAATCAGCTGGCAAGGTGATGGTCTCTGTTTTTGGGAATTCAAGGGGTATTATTCTGGCTGAATACCTCAAAAAAGGTGAAACAGTGAACAGATCATATTATGCTGCCCTACTAATGCATTTGAGGGAGGCCATCAAAGTGAAATGTGTCGGGATGTTGACAAAATGAGTGCTCTTTCATCAGGAGAATGTGCCCGCCCACACATCCGCCATTGTGATGTCTGCTATTGAGTCCTGTGGCTTCGAACTGCTTCAGCATCCACCTTATTCACCCAATTTGGCTCCCTCTGGCTTTCATCTCTTCCCTAAGCTCAAGAAACATCTAGCTGGAACCCATTTTCAATCAGATGATGACATCATGGCAGCGGTGGAGGACTTTTTTGCCGTGCAGGAAGAAATGTTCTACGAGGAGGGTATAATGGGCCTGGAGCACCAGTGGCAAAAGTGTGTGGCCCTAAAAGGGGACTACGTTGAAAAGTAGCCATAAACATTTGGACTACTGACAACTTTTATTGGGTGGGCCGCAAACTTTTTAGTCACCCCTCGTACTTTACAGTGTTTACTACACAAAATAAATAATGTGTTCCTTTTATTGCACAGCTCATTATGGAAGTAGGAATACCAAAGTATGTGTAAGTTTTAATTTTTGTCCAATGAGTATACCGATGAGGTTCCAAAAAAGTCCCCAAATGCTCCAATCATTTCAATGCTATAATCAATATTGACTGCAACATCACACGAGTTAAAGAGAATCTGTCAGTTTGAGTATACTGTCCAAATTGCAGGCATGGTGTTACAGAGCAGGAGGAGATGAGTAATTTGATATATAGTTTTATGCGGAAAGATTCAGAATCTTGTATTTTATTCATTTAAATAAGTGGTCCAGTGGGCAGTCCTATTAGTGATTGACAGCTACTCCTGTATGTACCGCTATATATTCACAAATAGCTGTCAATCACTGATAGGACCGCCCATTGGACTGTTCTTCTCAGAATGTGCAGAGGTATAGGTAATTAAAATAAAGGTTATACAAACTCTTGACCCCCTAAAACTATATATCAATCTGCTCAGCTCCTCCTTCTCTATAACATGATGTTTTTTTGTTTAGATAGCATGTTCAAGCTGACAGACTCCCTTTAAATAGTCTGCAATGCAATTAAATGTGATTAATACTATGAATAATAAAACTACTAATATCTGACATGTGGCCTTCCAATTTTTCTTTTACCTTAATTAGATAACCTAATTGTATTATTTATGGTAAACTTTTTCTCTTTAAATAATGTATTGGCATTTTAATGACAAACACAAAAAACATTGGTTGCTTGATAGGCACCTACTTTGCCATCACCAGTAAAGGCCAATATGGTAGTTTTACTTATGAAATTGTTAAAATAAAACCAATGTATAATGCATTTTAGGCATAATTCAGTGCTATATGAAGTGCTTACCATATACTCTAGACAATGGACGGACCATGCTACAGCATTACATTTCTCATTGGAGAAGTTGATCTATTTGGTGCTGGCTAAACAGGGCTGCAAAGTATAAAGAAACTTTCCATTTTTCACCATTAAACAAGGAGGTATGAGCTTTCTGGTCAGATTACTAGGTTCCAATTCCCAGAATAGTCGCCAGTGGCAAAGGTGCTGAAGAGTTTTAGTGAAGTCAGGAACATGGCCATAGATGGTCAACAGAGAAGAATGAGAGAAGTCAGAAGGTAGGCCAGGAGTTGATATTAGGGGTTGAATCAGGTGACAATCCAAAGAAAGAGATGGAAGTGCAGTCTGGGAACAAGTCAAGGTCCAGGTCAAGATCCAACTCATGATAAACAACCAGGAGCAAGAGCCACTCAAGGATACACTCTAATTTTCAGACATAGAGACATAAGTTTCCTTGCCATGTAAATAAGTCACTTGTGCAGTAGCAAAGAGGAGCCATACCGTGTTTCCTCAAAAATAAGACCCTATCTTATATTAATTTTTAACCCAAAAAAGGCGCTAGGTCTTAATTTTGTGGGATGTCTTATTATACTTACCTAGCAAGGGCCCAAACGTACTTCTTGCAGTTCTCGTCCAGCCACAGAAGATCACTTCCTGGCTAAAGGATTCATAAATTCCACCTCCAGGAAGCAATGGCTCTGAATGGTTCTCGGGGTCTGCTTAGTCAATCAAGGCAGCGCTTCATGAACCAATAAGATGGCTGTGATTGGTTTATCGAGCACTGCATTGATTGGCTGAGCAGCAGTCGAAGAATCAATAACAGCCATTACATTATGAAGGCAGGATTTATGAATTGGCTGAGCTGGGTCACTGCTGAGCCTGCTATGCTTTTTAAATGTAATACAGCTAGGGCATATTTTTGGGGTAGGGTTTATATTTAAAGTGTCCCCGGAAATCCCCCTAAATCATGATAGGGCTTATTTTCAGGGAAACAGGGTAGCAGTTAAACATTTCTGCTACAGAGAGCAGGAAAGGCATGGAGAAATAAACTAAGCACCCAGTCTTCCACATGATGTCAAAGAAAACAATTCATCAGACCAGGCCTCCTTTTTCCATTATTCCATGATCCAGTTCTAATGCTAATGTGCCCATTGTTGACACTTTTGTTGGTGGACAGAGGTCAACATGGGCACTGTGACCAGACTGTGACTACACAGCTCGATATGCAGCAAACTGTGATGTCCTGTGTGTTCTGAAATCTTTATATTAGAGCCAGCAGGAAGTCCTTCAGCAATTACTGCTACAGTAGTTCTCGTCATCTCATATTAGATAGTTTAGGACTAGATTCCCTGATTTCCCCGTTTTGCGTATTATTTTACATTTTTGTATTATCCACATATATAAAGTGTGTATACATTTCTCATTTTAGGGTGCAACCAATAATTACGAGTCGGATGTAACAGATACAATATGGGTACATTGACATGGGGTGGAATTTCTGCAGCAGATTTTCCATCATTTCATGGAAAATCTGCAATGATTCTGTAGTAAAATCTGAATATATGAAATGCAAATCTGCCATGGAATTCACCCTATGTATTATAAAGGGTGTAATCTGCTGTGAAAATCCGCAGCACGAAATTGATATTGCAAAAAACATTAAGGCCTCCTTCACACGGACGACAGAGTCGCACGATTTTGTAGCGTTGCTACACTGCTACAAATCGCATGTATGTGAAGCCCCTGCTTTCCTATGGGTTACTTCACACATGCAATGTTTTGTAGCATGCTACAAAATGACACACAAACCTCGCAGGTCCGACGATATGCCCGCGACACGCGAGGTTTTGTAGCCCATGTTTCCCTATGGAGCTCTCCTCTCTGTTGCATCGCATTGCACGAAAACGCAGTTTGCATGCGATGCAACTTTGACAGTAGCAAATGTTACTGTCAAAGCTATAATCTAAACCCTGCCGGGAAAAAAAAACCCACACATACATCACCTCTCCTGCGATGTCAGCCCGGACGAATCTTCTCCCCAGGTCCGGCACTGATCTCTTTTGGCTGGGGATTCAAAAATCCCCGTCTCCTGGAAGCGCTGGCTGTGATTGGCTGACACTTAGCCAATCACAGCAAGTGCTCGATAAATTGCAATGATTGAGCCAATCACAGCCATTCTTCGAGCACTGGCTGTGATTGGCTGTCAGCCAATCACAGCCAGCACTTCCAGAAGATGAAGATCAGTGCCGGGACCTGGAGAGAAGATGCGGCGGCACCCCAGACAGCGCGGAAGAGGTGATGTAAATTATTTTTTCTCCTTTAGTTGCAGCTTCTTTTCGGGATAGGGCTTATATTTCAAGCCCCCCCCCCCCTCCCGAAAATCCTCGCACGTGATGCTACAAAGTCACACGATTTTGTAGCATCACATGCGACTTTGTAATGCTACAAAATCGCTGTATTGCTGCGAGAAAATCGCAGCGATGTGATATCGCTGCAATTTTCTCGCAGCGATGCGGTATCGCCCGTGTGAAGGAGGCCTTATGTCTGCGATGGATATGACTTGAGCTAACGACAGTAGAGTAACTATCCTTTCTTTATTACAAGCAATATATTCTAGTTGACGGTTTTAAGATTTCCTTTAATTCATATAATATTAGAATTAGAAAAATAAACTTTGAAGGAATGTGACAACTCTTTAATAACTCACATGTTGTGTTCGTAGCACTTTACACTTGGGATACACGGAAGAACAAATTTTGTTGAATTGAGGGAAAGAGCAGACAAAGCAATAAATCACATTTGTTCTTGTTATAATGAAATATGCTGAGCACACTGTTCCTTCAATGAAGTTTGCCCTTTCTTTTTACTATATTCTCTTGCAAGCAAATTGTATAAAATCTATGTTTCATGCATTGCAATTTCCAATAAACACTCACAAAAACAAAGCATAAAAAGTGACGTATTAGAGCAAAAAATAATCACTATTAAGTTTCATTTTCAGCTCTGTGTGTAATGGGATAGCTTATAAGTATATTAAAAAAAACCTAGGACTACATTGTTTTCATTAATGAATGTGTTCTAATTGAAAAGTTACAATTAAGAGTTTTCTAATGATTTTCTAATGAGCAATTCCCTTAATCATTTCCCGACTACATCACATAAATATTTGCCATGCGGTCATTAAGGACTCATTCACATGGGGACCTACGCGCAAAAAAATCTTTCAAGTAAAAAACTATGGGAACGTTCAGATGTTTTTTGCACAACTGAAATTACTTTGAATGTTCCTATAGCAAAAATCATGCACATAGGGTGTATGGGATCGGCTCAAGAAACAAGTCCATTCTATACCCAGTGGCTATTAGCTGTTGTCATACTACAGACCCTCCTCTTTCAGTAAGTGTTATTGCACTCATCTTAATTTGCCTACTCGCATGAGTGCAGGTTTTTTCTTACTACAACTATTATTGTTCTTTTCTACTCTGATCTCCATTGTGGATTTTTTGATTTTCCTGTCGCTCTCCTGGTTCCTCTGGATGCCCCATAGGGCATATGAAATGGTGCATTAGTGGCTTGCAGGGACTACAGGTGTGACAGCTGACCGTCTCTTGGGTCTAGCTGTCTACACTAGGTGAGTCCAATTTTGGTGTTTATTACTTTTGCTTTTGGTATTCTATTTTGAGGTGCTGTCCTTTTCATCTAGCTCTCATTTTTTGATATCACCAGCATAGGCATCCACAGCAAAGTGCACCTGGTGTAAGAATGCTACACATCTTATGTAATGTAGGCCTGTTTAACCAATGTGGATTATTTCAAAGTGTTGTGTGAATATCAAGAGACTGTCCCAGTATAATTGCATGTTACAAAGAGAGCCTATTGACATTGTGGACAGGCTGTGGTCGGACGGCTTCCATTGACTTCAATGGAAGCTGTCCATGCAGAAACTACAGTAATATGAAGCATGCTGCGATTTTTTCATCCGTGAACAGAGACCGCAATTGGTTTCTGCTCATGTGCAAGAAGAATCGTTTTTCCACAGCATCATATGGAGGGTTATTGCTGCAGCAAAAATCCGCCTGAGAACATGAGGCCTTATGCACTGGCCAAAAACAAGGACTAACCTACCTACCTTCCTTTCTTCTCATATTATGTGGCACGGTTGTCTATTTAGCTAATTTCGCACAGGCGATCGTGATATTGCCGCGAGAAAATCGCAGCAAAATCGTGACTTTTTTCCCCAATTTTTTGAGTGTCAGCACTGGTTTTTCTCACAAAAACATCACTGCTGCTTGCAATTGTCTTACACGTTATTTTTCTCGTGTGCCACAATTTTTTATTGCAAAAGTCAATAGGACTTTCTAATGTTAAAACCGCATCGCACAAAAATTGCAAGTTAAAGCTTTGTGATAAAAACAAGGCTCCATAGGGAAATATGGCAGATAAAAAACGCAAAATGCATAAAAATAGGGCATGCTATGATTTTTTTTTCTCATAACATCACATAAGTGAAAACATCGCAAATGTGAAGGAAACCATTGAAAGTAATTGGTTTCATAATTCTGCATTTTTACTCACTCTCACATTGCGCAAAAATCGCGCAAACATCCTTAGGTTTTTCTAAATAAAGATATTGTAATTAGTGTGATAAACACTCCATAAATATTCCAAATACAACATTAAATATTTACATTCAGTTCATTAAGTATCTGTAAGAATTTATAGAATTGGAGCTTTTATTGCTGTCAAGCCTAAATACAGCGCTCCCCCTGACTCTAACATGTTTATAGTACTACATCCTATAAATATTATATAGCGCTTGTGTTGTGTTTCTTACCTGTAAATTGTTTTTTCATCATTCTTTTCCCTATAAATGTACTTTTGCTTGCCGTTTCTTAATTAAATCATCTCGGTTCTTTTATATTTCTGTTTATATTAGATGCAAATAAAATGTTCAACACACAAATATTCATCATTTCATATTTAACTGTTGAGTTTTTCAAATATAAATTATTGCATTTTTTTATCTTTTTTTTTTGTGTATTATTAAAAACGTATGTTCTATAAAACATATGTCTGCTGTATATGTTTAACTAATTTAGAGACCATTATTTTAACAGATTTTTTTCTGATTATTTATATATAATGAATGCTTTCAATAATAGAAGTGCTAATAGTTTATCTTTGTCAATTAACAAAATGCAAAGTGAGTGAACAAAAGTGAACAAAACATAAATCAAATCAATATTTGGTGTGACCACCCTTTGCCATCAGAACAGCAACAACTCTTCCAGGTACACTTGCACACAGTTTTTGAAGGATCTCGGCAGCGAGGTTCTTCCAAACATCTTGGACAACTAACCACAGATCTTCTGTGGATGTAGCTTGCTCATATTCTTCTGTCTCTTTATGTAATCTTAGACAGACTGGATGATGTTGAGATCAGGGCTCTGTGGGGACCATGTCATCACTTCCAGAACTCTTTATCCTTCTTTACACTGAAGTTAGGTCTTAATGATATTGACTGCATGTTTGGGGCTGTCCTGCTGCAGATTAAACTTGGAGCCAATCAGACACCTACGTGATGGTATTGCATGATGGATAAGAATCTACCTGCATTTCTCAGCACTGAGGATGCCATTAATCCTGACCAAATCCCTGACTCCTTTTGCTGAAATGCAGCCCCAAACATGCAAGGAACCTCCACCATGCTTCATTGTTGCCTGCAGACACTCATTATTGTACCGCTCTCCAGCCCTTCAGCGAACAAACTGCTTTCTGTTACAGCCAAATATTTCACATTTTGACTCATCAGCCCAGAGCACCTGCTGCTATTTTTTTGCACCCCAGTTCCTATGTTTTCATACATAGCTAATTTGCTTGGCCTTGTTTCTATGTTAAAGTTATGGCTTTTTTGCTGAAATTCTTCCATGAGGACCACTTCTGGCCACACTTCTCTAAAGAGTAGATGGGTGTATCTAGGTCTCACTGGTTTCTACTAGTTCTGAGCTAATGGCACTGCTTGGCATCTTCTGATTTTGAAGGGAAGTAAGCATGATATGTCTTTTATCTGCTGCACTAAGTCCCCTGCCCAACCTGCGTCTATAGCCCTTAATGTTGCCCATTGCTTTGTGCTTCTTCAAAAGATCTTGAACAGCACATCTTGAAACACCAGCCCCCTTTGAAATATTTCTGATGCAGTATAACTGTCTTGTTGCTATACTAAGTCTTGTCATGCTGTATGACATGTGATATAAAACTGTCCTCCATAACCTCACCTATGCAGCAGAGTTTGACTATTCCTCACCCACTTTTAAGCCTCCTACACAGCTGTTTCTGTTTTTCAACCTACATATGAAAATGATGATTATCACCTGTTTAGTATAATTGGTTAATCATACACCCTACTATAATCCGACAAACTCTCTGACTTTGTGTAAGTGTACCCAGAAAAATTTATGTTGTTTTAAAGTCAAAGGGTGGCCACTAGAGATGATCGAGCACCAAAATGCTCGGGTGCTCGTTACTCGAGTCGAACTTTCAGTGATGCTCGAGAGTTCGTTTCGAGTAACAAACCCCATTGAAGTCAATGGGCGACTCGAGCATTTTTGTATATCGCCGATGCTCGCTAAGGTTTTCATTTGTGAAAATCTGGGCAATTCAAGAAAGTGATGGGAACGACACAGAAACGGATAGGGGAGACGAGGGGCTACATGTTGGGCTGCATCTCAAATTCCCAGGTCCCACTATTAAGCCACAATAGTGGCAAGAGTGAGACCCCCCCCCCCCCCCCCCGCACTGTCAGCATAAAGATCGTTCTCCTCTGCCACAGCTGTGACAGCTGTGGCCGAGCAGAACGATGTTAGCCCATTGAATTCAATGGAGCCGGCAATACAGCTGGCTCCATTGAAAGCAATGGGCTGCCGGCGATCGCGGGATGAATTGTCGGGAAGGGGTTAAATATATAAGCCCTTCCCTGCAATTCATCCAGAAATGTGTAAACATAAAAAATATATATATACTCACCTGGTCCCGGCAGGCGGAGTTCAGCGCGGCCAGCGGCAGTCCTCCTGAACTGCTCTGAACAGCTGTGAGTAGAATTCAGCAGCCGGGGATTTAAAATCCCCGCCTGCTGAATGAGCTGCCTCTAATTGGTCACAGCCTGACCAATCAGAGGCAGATTCCACTCACACACCCATTCATGAATTTATGAATGGGTGAGTGACTGCTGCCTCTCATCTGATTGGTCCCGCTGAGCCAATCAGAGGCAGCAGTCACACACCCATTCATAAATTCATGAATGGGTGTGTGAGTAGAATCTGCCTCTGATTGGTCAGGCTGTGACCAATTAGAGGCAGCTCATTCAGCAGGCGGGAATTTTAAATCCCCGGCTGCTGAATACTACTCACAGCTGTTCAGAGCAGTTTAGGAGGTCTGCCGCTGGCCGCGCTGAACTCCATCTGCCGGAACCAGGTGAGTATATATATATATTTTTTTTTTTACACATTTCTGAATGAATTGCAGGGAAGGGCTTATATATTTAACCCCTTCCCGACAATTCATCCCGCGATCGCCGGCAGCCCATTGCTTTTAATGGAGCCGGCTGTATTGCCGGCTCCATTGAATTCAATGGGCTAACATCGTTCTGCCGGGACAAGGTGCGTATATATATATTTTTTTTTACACATTTCTGGATGAATTGCAGGGAAGGGCTTATATATTTAAGCCCTTCCCGACAATTCCTCCCGCACTCACCGGCAGGCCATTGCTTTCAATGGAGCCAGCTGTATTGCCGGCTCCATTGAATTCAATGGTCAGTGCTCGTTTAATCGAGACGAGTACCGCGTGGTGCTCGTCTTGAGTAACGAGAATCTCGAGCACCCTAATACTCGAACGAGCATCAAGCTCGGACGAGTATGCTCGCTCATCTCTAGTGGCCACACCAAATAGTGATTTGATTTAGATTTCTCTTTCGTTCATTCACATTGCATTTTGCATATTATTAATTGACAAAAGTAATCTATTAACACTCCTATTTTATAAAGTATTCTTACTTTTGTGGCTTTTTTTCGCCAGCTGCCCAATATATATATTTTTCACACCTGCCAATATATTTATATATGATAATTATTCGTTCAGTCGAGACTGACTTTCGGTCACTTTATGGATCAACGTTCTCCATGCTTTTCTATCCTTGACCCCTTCTTTCAGCTCTTCCATGTGCATGTCTGTATCACCCTTGATTGTGTCCAGCCAACGTGTTCTTTGTCGTCCTCTTCTTTGTGTCCCACTAACTTTGCCGAGCATCGGTGTTGCTTCCAGAGAATTGACTCACATGATATGACCAAAGTATGAGAGCCGATATTTGCTGATTTTGCCCTCTAGCTATATTATTGGTTTGGTATGCTCCAGGAGCATCTTGTTGGTGACCATAACCACCCAAGGTATAAGCAGCATCCTTTTCCAGCATCATAGAAGGAACATTCTTTTCTTTTGAACTATCTGCCTTCCTGAGTGTCCAACTTTTGCATGCGTATATGGAAATTAGAAACACGCTTGCATTCAAAACTTTTTAGCAATGCTAATTATCTTTACTCTACCATATCCTTTCCATTCCCTGCATTGCACTACGGCCAGTATACTGGTTTGCGACCATCCATCTGGTGGAGAAAGAAAGGCTATCCAAAGAACTTACAACTAAGTTGTCACACCCGGAAACCACATCCAGGTTTGGTACGAACTCAGTACATCTGTCCTTTATTGTGGTAAATCAACCGCAATCATAACACAATCTTCACAGTGTTGTTTACTCCTCTCAGTGTACACACATGCATTCAGGTGTCTGGCCATTAAATAACATAGGTTTTGCATCAGACTAGGAGAGGGAGAGAGACCGTATTTTCTGGCATATAAGACGACGAGGCGTATAAGACGACCTCCGACTTGTCGTCTTATATGCTGGGAATACAGTGTGAAAAAAAAAAGAATACTTACCTCCGGTGGCGGTGCTGCAGGCTGTCTCTCTCCCATGCACGTCGGCAGAGCATTGCTTTCTGCACGCAAGGCTTGAATGCCCCGCTTCCAGAAGGCTAATGCTCTGATTGGCTAACTTAGTCTGGTGTTAGCCAATCACAGCCATTCATGACATCATTGGATGGCTGTGATTGGCTAACTCCAGACTAAGTTAGCCAATCAGAGCATTAGCTTTCTGGAGGCGGGGCATTCAAGCCCCGCTTGCAAAAAGCAATGCTCTGCCGACGTGCATGGGAGAGAGACAGCCTGCAGCACCGCCGCGGGAGGTGAGTATTCTTTTTTTTTTTTTTCCGGACACTGTATACCCGGTGTACAAGACGACCTCCGGCTGCAGAGCTGATTTTTCTGGGGGTTAAAAGGTCGTATCATACGACGGAAAATACGGTATATATATATATATATATATATATATATATATATATATATATATATATAGTTATCCACACTAAATTGCATATATTATATTTGCACAATACATTTGGTGCATAGGTAATGTAAAAGTTGTAATGATTAGGGGCGGAGCCTGGCCGCGGATTGTGATGGTCGCATGAGAGAAGCGCTCCGTCACTGAGGCACCTTTCCACGGCTCCAGACAGCAGCATTCAGTAAGAAAATGGGTAAAATAACAAAGGAAAGAAGTGGGGAACAGCTGGGAACCCCTCGTCCAGCCCGAGCTCAGACGGACCTCCAGCGCTTCCTAAAAGATAAGAGCACCCGCTCCCGACACGCAGCAAGTAAGATGGCGCCGGCAGCAGCTGCAGCACGGACCACAGCGCGGGAAGGTGACAGCTCTTCTGAAGGTGAGGAAGACGAGCCCCTGTCTAAGGGCTTTATGAAAGAGCTACTCACCAAAACAATAAAGCCAGTCCTATCCGAGCTGTTGGAGATCATGGACGAGGTGAGGCACATGGGGAGGAGGATAGAGGAGCTGGAAGGCTCTGCAGCTAACTTTACCACCCACTCCAGTGAGTTAGCCTCAGTTGTAAAAGAGCAGCACCTCCAGCTTAATAAAATGCTCCTCTTACAGGAGGACATGGAAAACAGGAGCAGGCGGAACAATGTCCGGATAAAGGGCCTGCCAGAAACATGGGCGCAGGACAGTTTAGAAAAAATCGCCACGGAAATTTTTACGGATTTATTGGGGGCGGACAGAGCGACTTCTATCATGATAGAGAGAGTCCACAGGGCATTAAGACCACAACCCGCTCCCGATAACCCCCCCAGGGACATCATATGCAGGCTGCTAGCTTTCCCGGACACGGCGGCCATTTTGAATGCCGCGCGAAACTCCAGAAGCATAACATATGAGGGTGCAACGCTACAATTATTTCAGGATATTTCACCCTCCACCCTGGCCAAGCGCAGACTGCTCAGACCGCTGCTAGAGGCCCTCAAGGCGAAAAATATTAGATACGCCTGGCTCTATCCGTTCGGGCTGGGGATCTCGCATAGAGGTAAAACGCTTAACATCCGAACCCCAGAGGATCTTCAGGAGAGCTGGCAGCACCTAGGTCTGGAACCTATTGAGCTCCCCAATTGGCTTCCTTTGGCTGAGTTCCCGATCCTTCCAACCCTGCCGATCCCGGAGAGCTGGCGCATAACAAGCAGCACCAAATCCCCGAAGAACAAGCAAAAAAAGAAATCCAGAGATGACATCACCATGGAGGAAACCTGACTTACAGAACCTACATCTGGGCCATATCTCAATGAGACTCAGCTCCCTGAGAGTCCAATTACTTAAAATGCTTAACCTTTTCCTTTTTGTTACCCGTACAGGACTTTCTTAAGGACCGTCCACATACCCATTTTGTTCTCTTTTAAGGACTTCTCCGGATAAGAGGTCTTTACGCCTCTAAGTTACCGAGATGCCCGCAACGCTACTTACCCTTTAAAAAAGTTGGAGCCTGGCGGTGCCCCGCCGATCAGGCAATTTACCGTTTGTATTGTTAAAATTTATTTAAGATACAATTTTACTGTATCCAATTTTCTAGGTAACCGTCTCCCACATACAGTTGGTTTCCCTCCACCCCCGAGGCAACCCATCTGTACCTCTGAAAAGAGGTTTACTAGCACGTTTAGCTACCTGTAACTACTTTGCGCATTACTTGAATCACTGTTTTCCTTTTATTGTCATATTTCTGTTCCCCCACTGTTCCCTTCCCCCCCCCCCCCCTTACCTTCCTTGTCTTACCTGCATACCTCTCCTGTCCCGACCCACTGGTCGATAATTCTATCCACAAATCCAACCAGCTCAGTTCATTTTACTGACGACTGAACCTCGTCACCCGGGGACTTAGAAGGTGAAAAAAAAAAGACCTCAATTACAGACGACTAACAACCTTTCTATTTCCAGAGCCCCCTCTCCGCCTGCAGCACCTCTGTCCGATCTGATCACCACCTAGGCATAGATCTACGCGCTTTCCCTGCAACAAGACTATGGAGGCGATAAGGTTCTCGTCCTTCAACGTCCGGGGTCTCAACACACCGCAAAAAAGGTATAGTGTCTCTCAGCTAATTAAAAAATACAAAACTAAAGTACTACTACTACAAGAAACCCATTTTAAATTAGCTAACTGCCTACCGGGTAAACTATTTCCCCAGTGCTACCACAACCCTCATCCAACGTCCGCATCCAAGGGAGTGTCCATACTTTTCCACAAATCCCTGCCCTTTATTCTAAAGGCTAAATACTCAGACGAGCTCGGAAGAGCACTGTTTATAAAAGGGTCTATAAATAGCACCAAAATAACAATAGCCAACATCTACACTCCCAATTCCAACCAAGTCAATTGGTTGATAGATAGACTGAAGGTTCTAAAAGAATTTGCGGAAGGTCCCATTATCTTAGGGGGAGACCTAAATACCACCTTAAACCCTGTACTAGATTCCTCCACAGGCAGATCCTGGATCCCGCAGAAACAGATTAAAAAATTAAATAAAGCCTTACAAGATCTGGGAGTCGTGGACGTGTGGCGATCTGAAAACCCCTTAACAAAAGATTACACATATTTCTCACAATTGCATTCCTCTTACCACAGACTGGATTATATACTGACGTCTCAGGAATTACTAACAAAGGTAGTAAAGACAAAAATCGAGGTGATCACAATATCTGACCATGCCCCTATCCATGCTGATATTAAACTTGGGGGAGATGGCCCGAGGGAGTGGAACTGGAGGTTAAACACCTCATTATTGGATTCGGAAGAAGAGAAAAGTTACCTCTCTAAACATCTACTAGAATACTTTTCACTAAATAAATCACCAGACCTGAAATTCCTGGTAATATGGGAGGCGCATAAAGCTTATATGAGAGGCCTTTTTATTGCGCTAGGAACTAAAATCAAGAAGAAATCCCAGGCCGAAATAGATGACCTACTGATGAGGATAGCAAAACTAGAACAAACTGAGAAATTAACACAAGCTATAAACAATCAAGAGGAACTAACAAAACTAAGGCATGCGCTCAAAAACCTCCTGGAAGTCAGACACAATAAAAGACATCTCTATATTAAACATATTGCGTACTCTCATGGCAACAAGGGGAGCAAATTACTCACGTCCCAAATCAAAAAAGCCAAAACTAGAAATAACATTGCAACAATTAGAGATCACACAGGGAAATTGGCTTCCTCGTCCCAGGAAATTGCTAGGAGTTTCCAATGCTTCTATGCCAACCTATATAATCTTAAAGAAAACGATCTACCCATAAATCAAGAGAGCAAAGAGAAGCTCATAGACAAATTCCTAAACACCACAAAACTACCAAAATTAGACGAGGGAACGGCCAAATCCCTCTTAGACCCCATTTCTCTACAAGAAATAGAAGATTTAATGATACAGTGCCCCGCGGGAAAAAGTCCAGGACCGGACGGCCTCCCAAGTGCATACTACAAATCCTTTAAGGATATATTAGTACCTAAACTAAAGGACCTGTTCGAGGCACTTATGTCCGGAGAAGCACTAACAAAACAAGCGCAAGAAGTGCACATTACGCTTATTCATAAAGAGAAAAAGGACCCGGAACTATGCAGCAGTTACAGGCCGATTTCTCTGATTAATGTAGACGTCAAACTCTGGGCAAAACTGCTAGCGAAGAGGTTAGAAAATGTAATCCCCTCTATAATTAACAGCGAACAAATGGGATTTGTCAAGGGGAGAGAAGGCAAAAATAACTGCTACAGACTATTACACGCCACCAAATATGCCCAATCCAAAAACATACCAATGGTTCTAGTAAGCACTGATGCCGAGAAGGCATTTGATAGGGTGGACTGGACGACCTATATCAAAAGAGTTCTACACTTCTTTAACTTCCCCCCAACATTTGTCACAGCAATATTCTCATTATACCAAGAACCCTACGCTAGGCTAAAAATAAACAATTCATTCTCCCAACCCTTCAATATTAGAAATGGTACCCGCCAGGGCTGTCCCTTATCCCCGACCCTTTTCATCTTATCCATGGAGCCACTCCTTCAGGGAGTAAGACTAAACCCCAACATAAAAGGATTAGTAATTGGAGATAATACCCTACATACTGCTGCTTTTGCAGATGACGTAATGTTCACCATTACAGACCCTGAAGTGAGCATCCCAAATCTAATTACTTTACTAAATACCTTCGGAGCCATCTCCAATTTTAAAATTAATTTCTCTAAGTCCATTATCCTGAATATTTCGCTCCCCCAAAATAAATATAAAATACTTAGCTCCAGTCCACCCTTCAAATGGTCCAACACATCAGTGGAATACCTAGGCATCACAATTACCAAGGATGCTAGAGATTTATACAAGTATAACTTTATACCTCTGCTAACACAAGTAAAACAACTCCTTCATACATACGATATGCCGCTCATCTCATGGTTCGGCAGAAAGAACGTGCTGAAAACTTACATACTGCCCAAAATTACATATAAACTCAGAATGCTCCCGGTTGCACTCCCTCGGGCCTTCTTTAAACTATTGCAATCAGCCTTCTCGGGCTACGTTTGGAGACAAAGAAGGCCACGTTTGGCATACAGTCTGATGGTAAAGAGGAAAGAAGAGGGGGGGATCGGGCTGCCGTGCGTCCACGACTTCTACCGGGCGACACAAATAAATTATTGGATGGATCTCACGTCTCCCTCGGGGGACACTACCTTACAATCCTTAGCAGCAGAGGCTCATGGGAGGACCTTACTGGAAGACCTCTGGTTCCCTGATAAAAGTACCTACAGGTCCAAAAAATTCAACCCATTGCTCAAGGGCCCATGTGAAGTCTGGGACAAACTAGGGACATCCCTGGCCCCCACGCCATCCCCTCAGACCCCCTTAAATTTAATCATCAAGATTCTGGGAAAACCAGCAAATGACACCATCAGAAGCATGTGGAGAGGCACGGCCTCACTAAAAATAAAAGCTCTACAGGCCCAGCTTCATAAGGAAACTTCCGACATAGTTAAAACCCTGCTACCTCAAGCTCAATTGTCCTTCATACAAAGGGCCCACATAACGCAAACAATAGAGGAATTCAAGAGAAAACATAGCTCCACACGTCCAGATACCCCATTTGAAAAACTCCTTAAGCAAGACTCCCCTATCAACAAAGCTATAGCCTTACTTCGCAAAAAAATTATTACACCCCCAGAAATATACAAACCAAATTACCTGATTTCGTGGGAAAAAGAGCTGAACATTTCCCTCTCCTCGTCCGACACTAAGGTAATCTTACAAAATGCATTCGGCACCTCCCCATGTATCTTACTACAAGAGAGCCATTATAAGATCTTGGTCCGCTGGTACAAGACGCCGCAATGGTTATGCGCATATAAATTAGCCCAGCATGACAGGTGTTGGAGGTGTGATACAGGAGTGGGATCCTACAGACACATTTGGTGGGAATGTCCGAAAATTGTCACTTTCTGGGGAGAAATTCAGAAAACATTACAACAATTAAAACCAGGCCTTACGCTAACTGCAGATCTAGTCCTCCTATGGAGACCGACCTCATCTTTCCACCCTCTAAAGGACAAACTGTTGACATTTCTCCTAGATGCAGCTAAAGCCCTGATACCAACCCTATGGCTACAGAAAACCCCTCCTACATACACACAGTGGAAATTAAAAGTAGACTCCATATGCAACATGGAAGAATTAGCTAGTTGGAACAGAGGGTCTCACGACAACTTTGAGAAGGTGTGGACACCCTGGAGAAGAATAAAACATTGAGGCACATATAGTAACATAAAACTGTGTATCTAAGCAAGAAATAGCTGAAACCGTAGTAGTACCCCCCTTCTTTGCCTTGAGATCCACTCTCTGTCGGAAAGGGACCCCGGACGTTGAGGTTGACATTCAAGAAACCAATCGCGTGGGGGAGCTGGACGGGAGTCAGTGTCCCGGCTATGGGAAAAAAGACAGAGAAAGTATCGGTTCATAAGGGATTTATCGGAGCCCGGGACCCGGTCGGACTGTGCGGAGGTGTCGCGGCGGAGAGAAGTAAGTGACAAATACCCCTAATCTATCCTCACACACACACATTACCCCCCCCCCTCCTTCTCCCCACCCCCCTTCCCTCCCACCCTCCCCACTCCTTCAATTACTAAGGTTGTCTTCTGTTAATTATATGCCTATTCTGAGGTTCCGCGTTGCCCCCCCCCCCCCCCCCTTCGGCTCCAGATTTAACCCGCAGCCATAAACTCTGACCCCAGCTTCTGAGCTGACCAAGATGATATAATAGAACGTATGCGATCTGTGTGGGGGAGGGACATGGGTTTTTCTCCCTGCGAGGAGACAAAGCATTTAAAACTGTTTGACTTGTTTAAACTTTGAAAAACCAATAAAAATCTGATTTAAAAAAAAAAAAAAAAAGTTGTAATGATTACATACACATACTGTATGGAAAAGTAATGGAGCACCTCTCTTATGAACTATACACAGATAATAACATCCGCTTTTTCCAACAAACACAACATTTCTAAAATATTGCTGCAAATGGGACCTTAGATTGAGGGTTGTTGAAACTGATGCTCCAAAAGATGATACCACTATAGTCCGTAGCAGTCCAGGTTTCTTGTTCACAATACCTCTGCAAATGAAGGCAACTATGTTGGGGTGTTAATGGCAGGATATGTAATGGGCACCATAACACCAATTTTCCTTCTGTAAGCATGTGAAAATGGTCCAGGCAGAGACGGGGTTCTGTAATGAAGGTGCCATCTGTATCTAAGTGGTAGACAGCAAAACTGTTGGATCTGTTCATGCTTGTCAGCAGATCAAATGATCTACTCTGTTGGTGGTCTGTCAGGGGCATCTAGAGCCTGCTGGCATCCATCAGCTCCCAACATCTTGGTCACAACTGCCTAGATGGCGGGCAATTTGTCAAAATGACCATCCTGCTTCTCTCATTCCTATGATTGCTTCCTCCCAAAGTCTAATTGGACAAAATGACTGTTAGACATGCCTCAATGACAAACTCGAAGACAACAATCTCTCAGCAAGAGGTGCACTCAACAAAAGTAAACGCTTAGGGCTTTTTTATAGGGCAACAGGGAGAGCACTTTTTGTCCTTTAGAGGCAAGACCCAGTGTGTAATCTGACCAGAACTGTAATCATTTACATATCTGCCTGAGGCATAACTGCATGTTGAGTTTTGCATCAGTCCGACAGTTCTATCTATTCTGTTTTTCAATGAGTATATGTAGGTATTATCTTCTACCTCTTCTCCTAGCATGCACATTTCCTCTGTCCTAACATGGTGAAATCCTTTCAGGAGTTGTCCGAGAGTTAAAGGAATTAAACGAGTTTCAAGAAATGTTATGAAATATAAAAGCAAACATTACTTACCTGCTAAATCCCCTGGCGCTTTGGCACAGATGCTTTGGTGGCCCTTGCCGGTCTTTGTTTACTTTCCTGTAAATTCTGTATGAATTTGTAAGAAATAAATTGTGGCATGCTTACATCGCATAGCACATTATGGAAGTATTCTCCCCTAGAAACTTTGCTTTAATACAGAACTATATTTAGCAGATTCATTCTGAGAAAGAACTTCTTTAATAATATCAACGTATGATAATTATGTATGGATTTGCCACTAACTACCCAAAAATGCAGAAAAGAAACAGCCTAAAGTAGTCATACCATACCTTTAAGTATAGTTACAGCACTCTCTGTGATAGCAAGATCAATTATTGGATTGTTCCCAGCTTTTCTGGTTCATTAAAATTGACAGTCTGTCATTAGGATAAGCTATCAATATTAGATAGATGAGTAGCCGACTCTCAGCACCCCCACTGATAAGCTGCTTGAAGGGGCATGTTGCATCCCTTTATTGTCTACCGTGCACAGCTCATCTAATTCTGTGTTTTTAAAGTGTACCTGCAATTTTAGATAGCTTTGTAGCTGTAGTGTGTACATGAGGTATAACTTTATTTCTGGCCAATATATGACTTGTATCCTGCATTTTTTTCTCCTCTCTGCAGGCCATATTTGTAATGCTCAATTCTCTCTAAGTTGATGGGATGAGCCTGCTGTTATGCTGTTCCCTGTTTTAAAATATTAAATAAAGGTTATGTTTTAATGGGATATCGTAGGAATTGACCAGGGGCTCGTATTCCTTGGTTTGTCTGTAAGACATGTAAGATTAGTAAATCTACCTAATTATTATAGTTTATAAATATTTATTTAAATTCAATAATATATCACTGTATATATATATATATATATATATATATATATATATATATATATATATATATATATATATATAAATATATATATATATATATATATATATATATATATATATATATATATATATATATATATATATATATATATATATATATATATATATATATAAATTGCTTGTATATTCTCTATTTTAAGTAATCAGATTTACCAAGTAATTTACTAAGTAATCAGAGAGAGGGAACTTGGTAAAAGAGATGACCAGGAACCCAATGGTCGCTCTGACGGAGCTACAAAGATCTTGTGTCCAGATGGGAGAAACTTCCAGAGGGGCAACCATCACTACAGTATGCCATCAATCTACGCTTTATGGCAAAGTGGCCAGAAAAAAGCCTCTCCGCAGTAAAAGACACATGAAAGCTTGTCTGGAGTTTGCCAAAAAACACCTAAAGGACCCTCAGACTGTGAGAAACAAGATTCTCTGGTCTGATGAAACCATGATTGAACTTTCTGACCTCAATTCCAAGCATTATGTCTGGAGGAAACTAGGCACTGCCCAGCAGCTGCCCAATTCCAATATTGAAGCACGGTGGTGGCAATATTCAAGGGCAGATTGAGAACTAAAAGTTACTCTGAAAAAACCCTCAAAGTGGCCCAATATTGTACTGATGTAGCAGCACTAGCTATGATGGCTGGCATTCTACGTTGACTATACACAGCTATACTATTTGCATAGTGTGGCTGCTGCTATTCAATTTTAATGGTTATCTGTGCTCTGCAAATAGCATGGTTAAATTGCAGATCCTAGGATTTATCAATTACTAAAGCAATAATGTAAGTTTTTTTTCTTTACACATATCTGCCTGCTGCCTATCCAAAATATCCTGTGCTTATTAACAGAACCTCATAATACTCAACTGCAAGACAAACTTGTACAGAAAACTTAGTTGCTATGAAAACTCATAAAAACACCTCAGCTGCTGTAGAACATCATAATATACACCATAGCTGCTGCAGAAGATCTCTAAAATACTTTCCACTGTTGCAAAAGCTCACAGTGGACACTTCCTCTGCTCTAGAACCTCATAGTACTCGCCTCAAGTTCACGGAACACATGCATTGCATGTGCTATTCTTGAATGTAAAAATGGAGAATATCACACGCAGAAAGGTATTTTTTGCACATAACACTCTGTGTGAAAATTGCCCATGAAAATTATAGGGCAGTGTTTGTCCAAAGAATACACCGCCAGCACTCGGAACAAATATATGCTATTCTAAATGGGCACATAAAGGGGTATTCCAGGCACAGACTATAATTTTAAAATCTAGTGTACATCATCACAATAAGTCATTTAGTAATAGTCACTGTATCTGCTCAAGCTACTTTCTTTATTTTCTATGTCATGTGACCCTCAGCCCGAAATATATCTCCACTTCCTCTGACATCTAGTCCATATTTCTACTTCCTCCCCTGTCTATACCCTCCAACATCTGTGAGCAGTGCATGATGCGAGGACACTGCACTGTATTGCTCATGTGCAGGTCAGAGTGCCGGAAGGTCTTGTCTGCCTGCTCCAGCTTTCTCTGGCACTGAGTGGGAGGTTGGTGCTAGTAAGTTGCCGGATCGGAGAGCTGTGAGCCAAGCTACAGTGCTGGCCTGTAAACAAGCCCTATGCATGCTGGAAGGTGTAAGTAACAGTGTAATGTTGTGTTTACTGTGGAAGTGATGCCTGCAAACACAGCAGCAGACTGGTGGCTACATGTGGCAAAGAAGAGGATCCAGAGCGGAACAGGTTGGCGCTACTTATCTGTACCTATTGGATATCAGCATTTTCAGAATATACTCAACTACATTCTTCTATACTGCAAAATTAATGGAAATGAGTGGAACCCTTGTAAACAGACACCAGAGTCGTGTTTGTTTCATTAATGAAAGTGAATGGTTCTGTTTGTTTTCATTCGGTGATTTTGTCGCAGTGCTGTTTTCAGCATATCTGATGGAACCTCATGACATAATTCCACAGCATCGTAAAACCGCTTTAGGAACATTCCCTAAATCAGTGACACAAAGCAGGGATACTGCAGCAGCCACGGCCAGTGTATAAATATTACAAATATATATTAAATATAAAAATATATAATTTCAATTTAATTGTATTTTTAATCACATGTAAAACATTGGAATTAACAATGCAGAGACTGATGCTGTACCAGATTACATATTTCTATGGTCCAAGATAAATCACAACTGTGTCCTATGATATAGGCATGGTAAAAGATTTGATGCACAGTGTGATATTGAGGTGTGATTTACCTCTATTTTGGGACTTGTGGGGAAAATCAACATCTCATACAAAAGAAGCTGATGTAACCTCCAAAAGCCAGCTGCCTCCTCCTGACAGCAGTATAAATGTGGGCATTGAAGAAAAATAAACTAAGTGTCTGTTGGAGGTCTTGGAGAAGATGATGAAGATCCTCCTCCTGTTAAGGATATGTCTGAACTGGAGATTCAACATGTAAGCTTTGGTACTGAACAATTGAGAGATCTCACTCTCACAAATGCACAAAGTAGTGTTGGTGTCATAAATAGTGTGCTAACCAATGGTTTCCCCATTTTGCCATGAATAATGATTTTTTTGTATAGAGTAGCTAAAAATAATGGGGAAATTGTTGAACAACTGGTCATACGTAAATCATGTAGACGTAAGGTTCTTGATATGGTACATAATCATGTACTTGGAGGACACTTAGGGACTGATGATGTAGGATACGGTCCTTCAAATGTTTTTCTGGCCTGGAATTTATAAAGAAATAAAATAATATTCTGAATCTTGCCCACATGTCACATTACAGCCTACGTGTCACACTTTTGCAGCCCATTAGTGCCTCTCCCTATTATCAAGGTACCATTTGATAGAAATAGTATAGATTTAGTGGGTCCCATAGAAGAATTTGGGAATATAAATTCATAACAACTTTTGACACTTTTAATAGAGGGTAAAATTATTCACGAGAATTTGTGCATGAGTGGGAAGTCTCAAGAGGAAGATCATGTCCTCTGATATGGTCAGGCCTGATGAGAAACTTTGCATGACCCTCTCTATTTCTCTCCAAAAGGGAACAATATATCGGCACTCCCACCAGATGTGCAAATAAGAGCCTACTGCTACGTCACATCTCCAACACCTACTATGCTGAGACAATTTGTAAGAATGGAGCCATTGAGGCTTTGTACCACCTCACCAACAGCTTATAATAATTCTCTTGCATGGGAATACATGGGGACAGACCATAAGCTGTTTTCAGAATTAGTCTCGTATCTTCCAAAGAAAGCAAAATATTTAGTTCCCTTTCCCAGGAAATAAGAAAGGTGGGCTTGGTAAGCAAAGGTGGGTTTATGATGTGTTTACGGAGGTTTGCAATTTTTCCAGGTTTAGAAGTCCCCTCAACCAAGAGCTTTGCAAATGGGGTCTTAGGTCTGGTTGACTTGTGAGTTTTAAGAAACTCGTTAAAAGAATTAGTGATGTGTGATTTCTGCAAAAAAGAGAAGGCATGTAGGAGAAGCAGGGATTTGTAGTATCTCAGATGGAGTTTTACGTGCATGCACCTGCAGCTCCCCAATACCGTCCTAGAGAATTTCATCCATACACTAGCTACTGAAGGGTCAGAAGGGATTTCCAACAATTTATAGAAAACTTGCATCAGTGTCATCGGGGAGGGTTTTAGGGCCAAGGAATTCTTTAGTCCCTCCCAGGTCTCACATAATCCCCTAATTAGCGAATTACCGGGTTAAAGTTACTGGATCTCTATTTGTTTTTAGCTGGAAAACAAAGATCTTCCATGAGGGTACCCCCATACGATCCCACAGCCAGGTGATACAATAACAGCTGCCTAGTAGGATGGGATAATTCCATCCAGTAACCAAGCTGCACTGCCTGATAGAAGTCGTGGACGTTCAGCAAATCAATCCCTCCCTCTGAGCACCTTCTTATCATTAAACTGTAAGCTAGGAGTGGTCTCCTTTGCCTCCAAACATAACCTGAGAAAATCTAGCAGATGGTCTTGAAGAAAATCTTAGGTAGAAAGATTGGGAGCATGCAAAATTTATAGAGGATTGAAGGGAGCTCATATAATTTTAGAGTGTTCTTCCTACCAAACCAGAAAATAAAGGGTAGATCATAGGAGTGAAGCAGGTTCTTAACATGACCCATCAGGGACTGGAAGTTAGATGAATAAAGATCCTCAACTTTTTTGGAAAGTTTAATGCTCAAGTAGTCTATTGCAGTATCTGACCATACAAAGGGGAGCTGGATATCAGGGAACTACAGCGGGAGTCTGGAATAGAAACGCTCAGAATTGTGGATTTAGAGAAATTCACTTAAAAGTTTAAGATTACTATACAAAGTTCTCCAAGAGTAAGGCAAGCCTAGGAATACTGTTTTTTTCTGTTCTGCAACCACAAACATTACATCATCTGCAAATGCTGCTGAAGATAAAATGTGAGCTCTAAGTCTTAAGCCTCTAATATCCATATTCTGCCTCACCACCTGGAGAAGGGGCTCCATCATTAGGATAGAAAGGGTTAGGGATAGTCTTGCATGTAGTTTAGCGTACAATGAAAAAATTGCAGAAATGAATTGTGAGGGAAAATTGAAGTGACAAAGGACTATTTCCATGTAAATCCAGCTCACCCTATCAAAAGCCTTTTCAACATCAGTTCCCACAAGGACCAAGGGGATATTATGAGTTTGTGCATACCTGGAGGTGTTAAGCAACCAAAGGCAATTATCTCTGCCCTCTCTTCCTTTAACAAGGCCTGATTTTTCACTATTCATCAGGGAGGGGATGTAGTCTTCTAATCTTTTTGCTAACAATTTAGCCCACAATTTAACATCTAAATTTATTAATGAAATCAAGCTATAACTACCCCATAGTTCAGGGTTTTTGCTATCTTTCGGAATAAGCATAATGTGGGCTTCGTGAGACTGTTTTGAAAGGGCCCCACCCTGTAGCAGAGGACTTAAATTGACCTAAAGGATTTGTAGTAAACTATTGACAGACCATGGGGTCCAGGGCTTTCTCTCCTGGGACATGAGAACCCTTTCAACCTCCAAGTTCAAAACCAGGCCTAAGGTGGTGGCTTCATCGTCTCCCAATTTAAAGGGGTTGTCTCGCGCCGAAACGGTTTTTTTTTTTTTCAACAGCCCCCCGTTCGGCGCGAGACAAACCCGATGCAGGGACCTAAAAAAAAATCCGCACAGCGCTTACCTGAATCCCCGCGCTCCGGTGACTTCTTACTTACCGGTTGAAGATGGCCGCCGGGATCTTCTCCCTCGGTGGACCGCAGGGCTTCTATGCGGTCCATTGCCGATTCCAGCCTCCTGATTGGCTGGAATGGGCACGTGACGGGGCGGAGCTACCAGGAGCCGCTCTCAGGCACGAGCGGCCCCATTGAGAAAAGAAGAAGACCCGGACTGCGCAAGCGCGTCTAATCTGGCGATTAGACGCTGAAAATTAGACGGCACCATGGAGACGAGGACGCTAGCAACGGAACAGGTAAGTGAATAACTTCTGATAACTTCTGTATGGCTCATAATTAATGCACAATGTACATTACAAAGTGCATTAATATGGCCATACAGAAGTGTATAACCCCACTTGCTTTCGTGGGACAACCCCTTTAAGAAGATGTAATATGCTCAAAAAAGAGTTTATTCACTGTTTTGCTTCCTGAGGGTCCAATAGAGCCTCCTGATCTCTGAGATTGTACAATTGTAAATAGAAGGGTTGAAATTCTTTAGCTATTTCCTGAGTTGAGGACACTACTTTACCCGTTTGTGTTTTTATTGACGTAATAAAATTTTGGGAGCGAGCTTTCTTGATGATTGCAGGCATAAATTTGCTACCTCTATTGCCATGGGCATATACTGCATGTTTAAGGAATAGATATTTCTTATTGAAAATATAACCGAGGAAAATATAACCCACTGCGAACTGCTTGAGGACCTCCAACTGCTTTACTATCCAAACAACCTGATCTGATTTAGGTACACACACATTTTCTATGGTCATTTTGTATTATTTATTGAGCCCTTAAGGAAAAGGACCCTCCCCTCTTCATCAGCATATTGCACCTCACAAATAAAGTTTATGGATTTGTGGAACAAAATGGATACCCCTTTGAAGTGGAAGTGGGATGCAAATTATGGAAAATCTGTGGGAAGAGCCTCCCCGGTAAAGGCATGCACTAGATTCTTTTAAAATGTGTCTTCTGTAATAACAAGACTTTTGTGCCATACCTTTTTAGTAGCAAGGAGACATTATGCCTTTTGAATGGTGATTTGAGACCTTGGGCATTAAATGATGTGAAGCAGATACTATCCATTTCAGCACATGAAGTTAAGGCCCGGAGAGGAACAGACAACTACTCGGACCTCTAGGGAAAAAATAGACAATAAAAGTAAATGCGTTTGCGATGAGAATAAGTGAAATATGCAGTAGGAAACCTATATACCCTGTGCTTTCTGAACCCCTCTCCGGAGAAGAAAATGGGGGGAACTAAAGATAAGTAAAGAGAACCAAGAAGTTGGGGTGGGAGAAAGAAAGGGTTCAGAGGACAATATCTACAAATAAAAGTAAGCAATTCTATCCCACAAGATATGTGAGCCGGCTCAGCCCAAAACACTGAGTGAGCACATCTGCGTGCGTGCATGGGGCGCAAACACTAAGTTCAATAGAAACATAAGTTAGTAATTGAACCAAGCCGGGTCAGAAAGGCGCCATCAGGGACCTGAGTAACCAGGGGAACAATTGTAATCCTTCAAAGGATGAATAAACAATGCTGAAATATTTGAACAGTTGGCAAAAATCGTATGACTGAGCGGAGAACACAGAATGTTTTGCATGTCGCCAGCCAGAAAAAAACAGAGCAGTTGTATCAAACTCAAAACCGCCCAACTATCAGTACAAGGACTCAGGCAGCCATCTAAGGGCGCCCACCCACTGGCGTTTTTTTTCCCTGCGAAATTCGCAGCATTTTTTTCTCTGCAGGGGTCTATGGGACTTGTAATGTTAAAATCGCGATCGCGCAAAATCGCAATTTACCACGAAATCGCGATTTTGCGCGATCGCGAATTTAACATTACAAGTCCCATAGACCCCTGCAGAGAAAAAAATGCTGCGAATTTCGCAGGGAAAAAAAACGCCAGTGGGTGGGCGCCCTAAGTCTAATATTCCAAGTGTCACCAAGTGCAACCTCCTCCCTCTTCTTCTTATTCCTAGGTGATTTGGAGTTCCCTGCTACCTGCCAGCCCTCCGGGGTAGATATGTGTGAGAACCTCGGCAGCTCTGGCAGGGGTAACCAGCATGGGAGGTCAATTGAATCAAGATCCAAAAGTTGCCAGCAGCCTTGCAGATCCTCAAGAGAGCGAATGCTGAGTCTTCTGCCTTTATAATTGACCCATAGGCCAAAGGAAAATAGCCAGGCGTACTTTATATCTCTAGCCCTCAGAGCGTCTAGTAAAGGTCTCACCATGTGGCGCTTAATCAAGGTTGATGGCGCCAAGTCCTGGTACAGCTGCAGAGGTATGCCAACATATTGCAGATCCCTGTGGTTTTGTGTGGCCTTCAAGATAGCTAAAGCATGTGGGAAAAAACGAGCTTACAAATAATGTCTCTAGGCAGTTTTGTGCTAGCAGGCAGAGGTCTTAGCGGTCTGTGGATGCGCTCGATAGAAATGGAGGCTGCTCTGTCAGCACCTAATAGAGACACAAAAAGCTCCATAACCTTGTGTAAAGATTCAGTCGCCCATAACTCTTGCAGTCCCTAATGCGCATGTTACTCTGCCTATCACAGTTCTCAAGGACCTCTTGCATTATGAGTGCTCTATTTAAGTGAACATGCTGCTCCTTAATCACTCTTGCCATCTCCAGGGAGTGGGTAGTAATGACAGCTTATGAAGATTCTAAGTCTTCTACCCGTCTCCCATGTGTCAGATTTCATCTTTGATTTCAGCTAAATTCGACATTACAGGGCGCATTGCACAAGAAATCAGTTCCTTCATGAATCCCTTGGAGATCTGCTCACCTTCCTTACCATCAGTAGAGATCTCCTTCTCCCTCTTTGCACAGAGAGCTGCTGTCGCTTTCTGTCTCAGTGCCATCTTGCCAGCCGCATGGGGAGATCGGCACTTCGTTCTTTCAAGTACTTCTGCATGTCTGACTAACCTCTAGCTGGGCGGGGGGTTCCCAGGCACTCACCCCCTTTATCTCTGTTCATTTTTCCCAATCTTAAACTGCTGCTTGTTGCTGCTGTAATCCTGTAATGGTGCCACAGTAATGGAGCTCTCACTTCAACTGCCATCATACTCAGCTGTCAGGCTCTCTCCCCCCCCCCCCCCCCACATCATGTATTTTTGTTAGCCATTAAAAGGTATCATATTTACAAGATTATTTGGTTTATCTTGCTGGTAACAACACCGAACTGTTTTCATGATGCAGGTTTGGGTACAGTGTTTCAAATGCTAAATGGTGAAGAACATCTAGTAATGTACTTGAGTTGAAAATTGTCTTCTGCAGAGAAATATTATGTCATCATAGCACAGGAGTGTTTAGTGGTTAAGTGGGCAATTGAGTTGGCAAAACATTTACATTGGTATCAAACCATGCCCCCTTGACATGGATGCAACAGAACAAAGAGAAAAATGAAAGGGTGGCAAGATGTTTTTTGTCATTGCAGAAGTTCAATTTTACCATTGAATAAAGACTGGGCAAGTCACAGCGTATAGACCGGGCAACTCAATGCTGACTCCTTGTCTAGGGTGTACTGCATGATAGCCAAAAATGCCTAGCCCTCCGGTTTGGAGAAGAGGGGGGAGATATGTAGGCATGCAACTGTAAAAGGTACTGAAGGGAGTGTACATCTAACCCAGATGCCTAGCTTAGGTGAGATTAAAATCCAGAAATTATGTTTTTTTTTCAGTAATCATAGTTTACTAAGCTGTTATTCAAGTATGCTACAACTGGATTTTGTTGAAGTAATGGGTAGGTTGGTGGTGGATCTATCATTCCCTCTCCCAATTCAATACAGGACTTTTTGGGGGGTCTTAATTAGCTCAGCTGTCTTTACTGAGTTGGTTGCTGGGACCGAAAAGACTGCAATTCCAAGCAGTCTGGGCCGAAGCCTGGGAGTAAACACAAGTCCATTGTAAATTTATGATTCTTTGCTGACAAGAACTGGATGTTATTACTAGGTGAGCAAAGTACTGTCTAGTTAGCGCCCTGCTGGGCAAGTGTTTTATTTCAGTTTTTTTTGCACAAAGCTTAAGTGCCTGTTTCTGCACTGATTTTCTGTTGCTAGAATAAAATAATGCAGGATGGACTTTATGTGGACTGTGTGAGTGACTGTGTCCTTGCTAAACCTTACCCTCAACACAGACATAGCCACAATATATACAGTATATGTGTGTGTATGTATATACAAAATTAGATGTAAAGGTTTGACCAGCTCAAAACAGAGTCCTAAAATTATAGCTTTCTTGATTGCATGGTAAGGTTTGCTATCAAAAGCTTAAAGATCAAAAATCCCATGCTACTAAAGTGAAAGAAACAGCAGGAGAAACATCACTCATCTTAATACTTACTACAAATGGACACATTTTCTAAGGTCTTAAAATTAATATTCTTGAAAATCATTGAGTACAATCTGTACGACTGGGTGAATTCTTAGGAAAAGTTCTGATAAACTACATTTTGACCCTTAAAATGATTTTGAACTTTTGGATTACACTGTAAGTATAGCAACTGCTTTTGAAATGCTTGAAAATCGCTGGGCAATGTCTGTTTTGCTAAATTATAATGTAAAAAATTGCATTGGGAAAGTTTTCATGCTATTCCTAACTGTAATAAAAAATGAAATAAAAAAGCACAGATGAATGCTTTATATTTCCTTACAATAACTATTTGAAGCAACAGACTTTTCTTGTGAGTAGTATTTAATTTCCTGAACCATACTTTGGGTTCCAACTTGTCTTGGAGGTTTTCCCTTAATTAATAAGTGTTATTTCCTTAAGTATTGTATAGGTAACTATTCTGTTCCTTCAGAGTGCTAATTGGATTAATTGCTTTCCTTTTAAGTATTTTTGTCTGGTGTTAATACACTCCAAGACACAGAAGACTATTGCCAATAAAACCTATTTGTGTTGCAGATAATGTTGCATTTGATTATACAAGTTTTGATGAAAGGAGTCCTACAATATGCTATTAGGAAATAGGCTGAACTTTTGCTTTTCCAGAAATAGTAGAACCATTCATGTCTTTCCTTACCTTTCCTCTTGGCTAGATATGATCAGATACGTGTGCCATGAGAAAGCCAACTTTTCAAAATAAAATGACTTTGCGATACTCTGTCATGAGATCTCCTTCTTATGTGTCTTTTGTATCCAGATAATAGTCCACGACCATGCAGAGTTATCCCTCCTCAATCATAAATGTAGCAATCCTGAACAACTGGTTCTGAGTTTCCAATGAATCTTTAACTTTCTGGGGATCTCTGGAAATATATCCAGGGACTCCAAATGCATATAAACTTCTCCTAACCGTCCCTCTCCTCGCCGCCAACTCCCTCATAGTCATTGACTCGTTAACCTCCTGCATACATTCAACCATTGTCAGGATCTTTTGTTTCTTCCAATACCTAGGCAAGACTGAGTGTGCGGCTGTTAGAAAAAAATGCAGTAGATATTTTTTAATGGTAGACACTGAGCCAGGTAGCATAAACAAGATTGCTATCTGCTGAGAGGGAGTAATAGAGCGTTTCGTAATCTTGTAAGTGGAGAACACTATATTCCAAAAAGGCGCAATGTTAGGACAATTCCACCAAATATGCAGCATGGTTCCTATTTCCCTATTACACCTCCATCAATTTGGGGAGATCATAGGGAAAATGCGATCCAACAGAACCAGACACCTATACCATCTAGTTATTATTTAAAAATTCCTTTCTTGTGCTCTACAGGATATGGAATGCTTGTGGGCTAGTAAAAAGGCCCTCTCCCAATCCCTGGGTTCTATTGCACATTCAAGATCCTTTCTCTACTTTTCCACAAAGGCAGGGTCCCAATCAATAGTATTCTCCATAATCTCTTGGTAAATCTTAGATAGACAACTAGGTGGAGGCAATTCCTTGGTAAACAAAGTTTCAAAAGGAGTGAGCAGAGTCATGAAGTTTGAGTAATTGGATTTAAGAAAGTGTGCTAGTTACAGATATGAGAACTATGAAAGCAATTTTGTGGGTTGTGCTGCTCTTAGCTCTTTAGTAGCCTTTAGTATTTCTCAAAATCTGACACATTTTAATTTGTTATTGACCAACCCAGAAAGTTGGAAGTTTCCCTGGCAGGAGGAAAATCCAGGTTACAAAATAAAGCAGTTAATGGCCCCTTATTCTTGGGCAATACAAATCTTATCACTGAATTGTCCCATAATTTCAGGAAATCTACTGCAAAAGGCGGACGCTCAATATTAGTGGATCTCAATGTTTGCGCCAGCCAGAGTAAACCCTTACTTTTGTTACCAACAAATCCTCCTCCAATCTCACCCCTTGTTTGGAGTCCCTGTGAAAATGACAGACAAACAGGTGCATTACTACAGAGGCCAGGTGATAAATCTAAAGGTCAGGTAGTCCTGCTCGTCCCTTACCCTTAGGTCTTATAGTGTCCTGATGCATCACAGAAGGGGAAATAAAAAATTAAAAACTATCACAGAAAATGGCCGTTACTTACTAACTGAGGAGTGCATATAGATGCATCCTATCACCATGCAGGTAGCTGACTACCAAATGGAGGAGCAAATAACACCTGTGCAGGACACCAATAAGACAACCACTCACACTGCCTCTTGATAATGAGGGGGGTGGCTGCTTGGCGTACACTCCCACACATAGTGGATACAGGGTGCAAGACCATTCTGATATATGTAGTACACCATGCAGACCAGCAACCCATGTGACTTGGGTAAGTGACCCTATCTTTGTGAAGAGTCAACATGTGAGTCAAATGTAAAGTTAAAATCTCCCCCAATCAACATAATCCCTCAGCAAACTTCATCAATCAAAGAATTGCCTTTAGAACACTGCATTGATCGGAGTTATGGATATATACATTGCAAATTGTGAGGGTCTTATCACCAATGAGTGTTTTGAGAAAGATGTAACACCCATGCTTGACCAAGCTGCCCATGACCTGATTCCTCAGAGATTTATGGATCGCGATCGACACACACTGGACTTGGAGTGCGGATTGGCACTATGGAACCATTCTGCATAATATTTATCCTTAAAGGTCAGCATATGCCCCGTTCTAAAGTGCATCTCCTGGAACAACAAAACAAGAGCTATCATCTTATGCATCTGGTATAAAATCTGGCTGCGTTTCTGAGGAACATTAAAAACTCGCATTTAATGAACAAAAATGTGTTGAAGCTAGTTTTCAAAATAATCCAGTTTTTTTTCTTAATTAATATATTTCACTCTATTGAACACACACCAAGGGTATGCAATTAAGTAATGCAAAGATACTAGGGATAGGTAGGACACATACACCCAAACCAAAAAAAAAAAAAAACACCGAGGGGGAAGAAAGGAAAATTCAACTACGAGTACTAAGGCTAGATCTACGCTTAAGCGCAATTTAATATACTATGATTAGCTAGTCTAGTCGCTGGTCGTTCTAACCCAAAGACAAAAATAAAATACCAAATACCCCTACTCTGTTGGTGCCTACACCTTGTGTGGGCCCCGAGAAGCCAAGAACCAAAGTCATCAGCTCCTCGGGAGTGGCCCAAAATCCTAGTTGGGGAAGAGGAAAATCAGGAACCAAACACTCATCTCCCACTAACTCGCCATAGTTTAAATTCTGAATTAGACCCCATTTTACTTTCTTCTTTCTGTTCTTCTTTTTCCTCACCCCCTCTTCTCCACCAAACACCCTTCCGTTTAGAGTTATTTACCCCCTTCTAGTGAGTTCAGCTGGAGTAATGAATCCCAAATTATATATGGAGGAAAAGCGAGCATCTCTCCACCTCCGTCACAAAATTGTCAGGAGCCGCAAACGTGGGCATAAAGAGAACTCAGATGCCAGTACTTCTACACATCTCCGCAATGCAGCAGCGCATACTAACACCAAAGATTGGTTTGAAGCAGGAGGTGTCTCAAAAGTAGCCACCACAGGTATACAGTGACCCTGTGAAAGTCTCATTAAATCAGTTATGCTTCATGTGAACGCTCCAATCCTGTATCCTGGATAACTATGGTAACACGAAACATGAGAGATAATACGTGCCGATCAGCGCTGTTCCCAAGACCCCAAGGAGGAGGAGGAGGTGGCATAATAAGCCTGAGAAACCATGACAGAGGTAGGACCCACAATACTCTGTGTGGGAAGCACGTGTGCGGGCCCAGGGTCAGGCTCGGTCCCAGCCTCCACTTTGTGTGATCCAAGGTGCCGTGAGCTACATAGCAATGGGAAATCCATGTGTCCCCACACAATTCATTCTGTGTATGTGTCAGATAGCTGAATAATGCAATGAAAAAAGCCATCTGCACCCTACCCAAGTCATTCAGTGTATTTGTGCCAGATAGCTGAACACCGCACTGGAAAGCCTTTGTGCACCCACAGCATAGGCGAGCCCATGAAACCCAAGGACAGTATTAAGCATAAAGAAATTACAGTGCCCAAACATGGCAGAGTTTCACGCCGCCCAGGATCTCGGCCTCTGCCAACACTTCAGCCCAATTTATTCTGTGTATGTGTCACATAGCTGAACAACGCAATGGGAAAGCCTTTGTGCACCCATAGCGAACTCCTGAAACATTTCTGTAGCAAGAGTATAGGCGGACCCCATGAATTGCTATAGCATCAATGTAATCTATGTTATTGAGTGCACTAGCTGCAATATGAAATATATCGGGTGCACAGGGAGGAGATTCAAAACTAGAATACAGGAACATTTAAGATATATCAAAAACCAAGATAAAAGCTCGGGTGCTGCAATACATTTTATTGAGAAACACAGTAAGAATGTGGACACATTCACTTCTTATAGCATTGCGATGATAAAAAAGGGTAGAAGATTTATGGTCGATCAGAAAATGTTGCTCAAGAGAGAAGCCCATTGGATGCTGAAATTAAATACAAGGCATCCAGTGGGCTTAAATTTCAGATCTGACTTACTCTATATCTATTATTCAATAATACTGCTGTCTATTTTTTTTAATTTATTTTGATGTTTAATATGTGTATTTTTTTACTTTTTTGTTGCTATAAATAGATTGTAATTAATTGAAATATTTAATTCATTGATAAAGTTATTTATTAAATTGGGTTATGCATTTCAAAAGTTATAACAAATTAACAAGTGATATGTTTGTCCATGGAAGTTCAATTGTCAGCTGCTGCAGATTGGTTTTAATTGGTTTTAAACCGGTAAGAGCATTTAAGGAAGTGATGTAGCTCCTTTAATCAGGTGATCAAGACTCTGTCTCTTTGGGTCGAAACGCGTCCTGAACAGCATCTGATTTTTTAATGTGCACTTAACATAATAAAGGCTTTGGATTCTCACTAATAGAACAGCAGCATTCTACAATTATTCTACATGTGTGGCCGCAGAAGACTGAGTGGCGAAGCTGTCTGGTTGGAACCACAAGCCTGATACAGAGGTGGAGGCGGCACATATAGGGATGGGTGAGCGATTTTATACTTAGCAATGGCAAAGCCATCTGCACCCTACCGAAGTCATTCAGTGTATTTGTGCCAGACAGCTGGACACCGCGCTGGGAAACCTTTGTGCACCCACAGCATAGGCGCCCATGAAACCCAGGGACAGTATTAAATATAAAGAAATCAGAGTATCCAAACATGGCAGAGTTTCATCCCGTCCAGGATTTTGGCCTCTGTCCAAACTTCTGCCCAATTCATTCTTTGTATGTGTCAGATAGCTGAACACTGCAGTGGGAAAGCCTTCTGTGCCCTACCCAAGTCACTCAGTGTATTTGTGCTAGATAGCTAAAACACCGCTATGGAAATGAAATTGTCTTGAGTACCGAGCATCTCGAGTAACCTAATACTCGAACGAGGATCAAGCTCGGATGAGTGTGCTTGCTCACCTCTAGTTATGTAAGTTCTTTCAGGTTAAGTGACTAAGCCCTGCGATGAATAGAACAGTTTTCCTCTCACACAGACTGCTCTTATTTATGCCTCTCTTACAAAACCTACCCTCCATTGTCCCAATGACACGGACGCTACTCTGCATGGATGCCCTCATACAGACTGCTCCCCATGTTCCTCTTTCTTTTGCAGTCTTTTCTTCTTTGCTTCTCCTCTCACATATTCTTCCATATGGTACCCAACCCCGCCCCCCGTCGCAGAATGCTCCTTAATCCCCCTTCCATACAGACTGCTAGTTATTCTCCCCTCTCTCACACTACCTTTAGTTACTCCATTGCAGGATTCTGAATACTGATAATTCACTTCCCGTTTCCACTCTGTACTGATCATAGTACAGTACTCCTTACGATTGGATAGAGCGATAGGGGGGAACATTCCTGAAATCATTAAGGGGAGCACTCAAGTAATCAGCGCAGCTGCAGAGTTTCCATGAGTGGGGAAAATTTTAAAGCTGTGCATCCGCATTGCTACACATGCCTAAAGGAAATGGTAATGGCCTTATTTTAGTTCTTTCAACTGCACCCACCTTTCGTGTTGTAGAAATGTCACTTTAGAAATATTACATATAATTATTCTTGTTATTAAATGTAGCACTAGTAGAATCCCCTCCTATGAAAATTAAATATTGTTGAAAGTAACAGCTGCTGTACTAGCTAAATGCATCAACAGTGGGATGCTTGGAAATAACTACCAATGCAGCTAGAAGGATAAGCAATAAGTAAATTCAATTACACTAAATGGGCTTTCTTGAAGGGTGACTTTTACCAGATATGCTATAAAAACCTGGTCGGTGGGCTATCCAAGTGGAGCACAACTGCTCATTCTCCATTAAGGATCAATTTACATTTAGGCTATCACTTCTGTTTATGATAGAAACCACAGCAATGTATTAAATCTATCACTCAACAAATCTGAATGGTGCTCAACAGACCTCATTGACCTGGAATTAGGTTTGTTGTAGTTCCATCTAGGTTGCCATCATTTTGACAGTAAAGCATAGTGCTACATGCTGGGCTTTAATTGTGGCAAGTCAGATGGAATATTTGACTAAATGTAAAAAGTCAGGTGTGAGAGTAACCTAACAGTATTGTGGTAGTGCAGTACACAGGATAGCCTTAGGGGAAAAACAGGCAGCTCTGAAGACGACAAGAGGGCTGCAAGTCCAAGGTCCGGTGCGGACCAGCAAAGACCCCAAGTCCAACAGGGAGTATGCCCCTAGGCTCATACCCTGATTAGGTATGCAGAATGAACTGTGTTGATGAGAATATTAATGTTGGTATTAGGCTGATGCAGAGAGGGACGAACACATGCATAGTCAGTGGTCAGCCGACCAAGTTTAATTTAGTGTTTTGGTGTATGTGCAGCTTAAAAAGACTGTGAACAATTGCTGCTTTAAATAAAGCTGGCAGACGCCAGAGATCTAAAGATGTCCAGTGCCCTTGTGAGAGTGGCACCATCCATCTTAGATGCAGAAGATGGCGATCCCTGTAAGTAACTAATTTTTCTGCATGGAATAAACCTCTAAAAGAGCGGCTAAATCTGGAATCCATGCCAAAATTCACCATGTGAACATACCATAATGTACCTCTAAATGTACTGGAAGTGATAAGTAAAATTAACTTATTGTATGGATCATTAGGTCTTTTTCTACCATTAGGTACTCTTAGGGTTCGCTGCAGGGATCTGTAGTACTACATTGGTTTTCAGCAGCATAGCTTCACAGGTGGGGTTGATTGAGCTGACTAGGTATGGATTGCTCCAGCCAGCCAATTCCCAAGGTCTGTTGCTCATAGACACCAGCTCCTTTGCTAAAGGCCGCTGGCTTTTTCTCTGTTTGTTCAATTTGTTTAGTGTGGTCAGTGTCATGCTCCTGTGTGCCTGTGCATATGGCTGGAGATGAGGTGTCTGTGCAGCATTCAGGATGTTAAGTATGAACAGTGTCATGCACCTGCATGTCTGTGCAGCCCTCGGTATGTGTGATGTGAATTGTGTCTTGCAATGGGTCCTTTATCATCTAGAATGAGGTAGATCCCTAGGTTTCAGTGTGGGGTCATCCCTATCGAGATGATCGCCCCGCATTGCAGGCAGGTTTCTTGGGGTTAGTTTTCTCGCTAGTGCAGGGACCTGCAAGACAACAAGGACCATTGAAGTGGGCTTGCAGGCTTAAGTATCTTGGCCAAAATACAAACTAATACCTCCTATTTTATCTATTCCATTTTTTTAATACATGCGGGTATGTTTGGTGCGTGTTTTGAGCATTTATCAGCCGTCGGTTTGTGTCTTTCCATGAGTATGAAATTCGTTCTGCAGTTCTGTTCTTTGGTCTGGTTCTGCCAGTTCATGAGTGTGAATGGTAGAAAGTTTATGTCTGTTTCTCAGTCAGGTCCACAAGTTTTGTGTCCACTTCCGCATTCCTGCTGTTATGTCTGAGTTCGCCTGCCGGCGAGTTTCGTGTTCAGTGTGCAGTTCTACAGACTCTGCACAGTGTTCATGTCCCAGAATGACCTTACAGAATACACATGTACACAGATAATGACTAATGATATATTTGTTCATACCCCTGTTTGTCATTAACAGGTACCTTTCACATGTGTTGACTTTGTCATGAATTTCAACGTAGAGTCTGCTCTGAAATTACCCTTAAATCCAAAGACAAGCCATGTGAAAAACCCTATGAGATAGAAGCCAATTTTCCTCATTTTAGAGAAAAACAAAATTCTTCCCAACTCCAAATCTGGCAAGCAGAATAACTCTCTGGACAGAGATTAGCAAACTTTTAAAAAATTTGGTTTGGCTAGTTAGTAGAGATGAGCGAACGTACTCGGATAAGCACTACTCGTCCGAGTAATGTGCTTTATCCGAGTACCGCTGTACTCGTCCTGAAAGATTCGGGACGCGCTGCGGAGCGGGGAGCTGCAGGGGAGAGCCGGGAGGAACGGAGGGGAGATCTTTCTCTCCTTCTCTCCCGCCCGCTCTGCCCCGCTCCCCGCTGCGACTCACCTGTCAGCAGCGGAGCGCCCCGAATCTTTCAGGACGAGCACAGCGGTACTCGGATAAGGCACATTACTCGGAGGAGTGGTGCTTATCCGAGTACGTTCGCTCATCTCTACTAGTTAGCCAAATTTCATCAAAGTTCACTTTGGTCCGAATTAGTTAGAACTGAGCTGGAAGTTTCTTAAAAAAAAGCTAAAATAAGCACTGAGTTGTTATCTTGCACTGCTGGAATCCTAGGTTGAAATATGAGTATTAAGGACAACTTCTGCTTGAAGTTTATATGTTCTCTCTGTGCTTTTTTTTGTTCTTTTCCTTCTAAAAAGAAGAAGCATGATGGCTCAGTGGTTACCACTGTTACCTTGCTGTGATGGAGCCCTAGGTTCAAATTTGACTAAAAAAAATATGTGCCTGGAGTTTTACAAGCCGATGTTGTTATAGGTCAGATGTGAACCTTAGACCCCAGCACTGAGAAACAATAGTGTTCAACACTACTATCATTTCAGGACTCTAGAAAAATGTTCAGTATTTCTTTATGGGTTTTATAAATGAAATAAACGGCTTACTAAATAATTAGCAAAGTTCAACCTAAATTCAACTTCTACAGGTTTAGTTTGCTCATCTCTATCCCTAGATCAACAAACCTTTCAAAGTAAATTAGTGACTATAACATCTAATATTATTAGGCTCAAGAAAGACATCCAGGCCCCTCTTGTACTCTTTTAGCAAGTTCCTGATCACCACATCCTCAGGCAAAGAGTTCCATAGTCTGACTTCTCTTACAGTAAAGAACCCTTTCTATGTCAGTGTACAAACCTACTTTCCTCTAGACATAGAGGATTCTCCCTTGTTACAGTCATCTCTGTTTTTAACCCTGAATGCTACTTTTTTTTTGTCTGAAAACACCACTGATTAGACCCACTGAATGACAGCAGGGCTTCTCTGCATGTGAATATGCTGCGGATCTGGTGCACACCTCCACCAGAAATATGAGTGTCACCCTCAGAGTTCTGCAAAGACACATCTCAGGTTTAATGCTGACGCATGAACAGATCCTTAGTATTTTATACTTTCTTCAAAATATTAACCTTCATGACTCATACAATTCTAAGACAGTTGTTCAAAAATAGTAAATAGCCCGAATCCACGAGGCAATTTTAAATTTGCTGTGCCAAGCAAGAGAAGATAAAGCAGGATGATTCTGAAAATCCCCTATGTAATTTACAAAGGTTTGGTATCTTTGGATCTCTCATTCTCAAGTCATGATGAAAGTTACTTTGAACAGTTATATTACTATTGTTATGCAGTTCAATGAACTAAATCTTACTTTGGCAAAATATTTCATTATAAGCCTGCAGCAGTCTCCACTTTTTACATACACGGCCACATACGGCATACACTGGCATTTATTTTTTAAAATAACATTGGATGAAATAAAGCAATTTAATCAAATTCAGTATTTGAAAATGCATAGTGATATCTATAAAGAGAATAGCCTCCCACTGTTACAAAATGTCTGGAAACGACAGAACCAAATGCACAGAAATATGAGATATGCATATTGTGGATTGCATTAAATGAGCTAAACATCCAGAAAGGTCTTAGTCAGTATGAAATCTAATTAGGAAAACATATGTTCTTACATAATAAATGAAAAATAGGAAAGCCAATGTTCTAAACAGCTTCATTAAAGTTTATCACTTATTTTACCAAATTAATACAATGCAGTAGATGTAGACATTAGGCATTATGGCAACGCTCAGGGCCTGTGTCAAAGAAGAGCTCACAGCCTTGGGCAGCTTAAGCATGCTATCAAGTTAAAGATTAGAGATGAGCGAACGTACTCGTTACGAGTACTTACGCACCCGAGCACCGCCATTTTCGAGTACAGCAGTACTCGCGCGTAAAGATTCGGGGGGCGCCGTGGCGGCACGGGGGGTAGCAGTGGGGAGTGGGGGGGAGAGGGAGAGAGAGAGGGCTCCCCCCTGTTCCCCGCTGCTCCCCCCCGCACCGCCTCGCCTCTCCCAGCCCCCCGGCGCCCCCCGGATCTTTACGCCCGAGTACTGAAGTACTCGAAAATGGCGGTACTCGGGTGCGTAAGTACTCGTTACGAGTACGTTCACTCATCTCTATTAAAGATGTTTACCAGAATTAAATCTTATCACCTACCGGTAGGATAAAAGTGACTGCTGAAGCTGGTAATTTGCTGAAGAATCCCAAAACACTGGCTTTTGATTACAGATTTTTACTTCCTCATTGAAGTCAATGGGGAACATCAGCAACATACAGTATCCTTGCTCTTTGTGCAGCACATGGTGTTGATTTAAAAATCTGCAAGACCATTCACTCTCTGTATGGAGAAGTTCACAAACCTCATCGACTTACTCGCCACTGTATCCCACTATGGATTTTCCATTTACTAATCTGTACAGAAAATCGCCATCAATACCAACCAGCACTGGCGTAACTATAGGGGATGCAGGAGATGCACCCGGGCCCAGGAGCCTTAGGGGGCCCATATGTCTCTCCTCTTCATATAGGGAGCCCAGTACTATGAATAAACCATTATAGTTGGGGGCCCATTTACAGGTTTTGCATTGGGACCCAGAAGCTTCAAGTTACGTCTTTGCCAACCAGTATGAATTTACTCCAAGGCTGCACATATTTGCACCCGTTTTATGGACAAGTGTTCCTGGACAAAAGTGGATCTTCTGACCTGAAATCACAGCATCATAAATTCTTAAGATACAGTAAGTTCGGTCAGTAGACCCTCAGTCAGATTGGGACACTTGTCAGTAATGCAAGTGCAATGCTCAGCTGAAGCAGCCCTACGCTGGGGCTACACTGAGACCTTTTGTAGCACAACTCATTGATTTTGATTAATAAATGAAGACTATACATTTTAACATGACACACAGCCCAGTCTATTACTTTGGACTGCAGCAATACCTTGATTTTTAAAATCAGTGGGGCATAAAAATGTCTATGTATAAACATAAAGGGGTGTTCTTATCTTAGACTTTTAGAGCCAAGTTAGAAAAACCTGCTCCAACCACCTGTCAGAAACAGCTGAGCGCTTCAGCGCAGCGCTATTTGTATAGCCCTCATTGAAGTGAAGGAAAGTTACTGAAACAGTGTACCACAGTGCACTACACCCTATCTGTAACTCCACAAGCTATGGAAACAAAATAGTGCGCAGAGCAACATTGTTTCTGTAGCTCCAATTCACTACATTGGGAGCTATGCAAACAGCGCTGAGCTGAAGTGCTTGGCTGCTTTCATAGTTACTGGCCTAGTGGTCGGTAACTATAGCAGCAAATTCCCATCTTGGCTAGGAAAAGCCAAAATGGGAATGCAAAGAATAAAAAATGGGCAGTGCATAGGAAACAACCGTGTTCTGTCCAATTTCCTTCCATACATTGCATGCCATACTCTTGACCGTGAAAGCAGATGAGAATAGAACATCCAGCAATTCCTTGGTCCATGTGACAAAACAGCTGTGTTCTTAAACTTATTGACTATTATAGGACTAGAAAATGTCCATGGAATATATGGTACATGGACAGCACACAAATTGAAAACATGACCATAGGAAGAGACCCTTAGCCTTATACTTAAAGGAACACTCCAGGTTAGAATGATATACTATGTTATGTTTAGTGCAAAGACATAGGTGGGCAATACATGTTACAGGGACTCTCCCTATATTGTTCATTGCATCTGCTTGTGTCATGCACTGCTCCCAGATTTATATTATAGGCTGAGTGGCCAGGTTCCTCTGACAGCGGCGATGAGCGATGCCGTGCTAAGCCTTGCCTCATCCGACTGCCGACCCTAGCGCTGCAGGCTAGTGGGGGACAGGGAGAAGAGACAGGTGCTGCTTATGCTGTGTAGAGGCCCCTCCCCCGGCCAGTACCACAGCCAGAGTGGAGGATGTAGGACTGCGTTAATGTGAGTGTAGTGAGATAATGACGCCATAGTATCGAGTAATGCCTTGCATCGTTAAAGGGGTTGTCCCGCGCCGAAACGGGTTTTTTTTTTTTTTCAACCCCCCCCGTTCGGCGCGAGACAACCCCGATGCAGGGACGTAAAGAAAGCTTACCGGAGTGCTTACCTTAATCCCCGCGCTCCGGTGACTTCTATACTTACCGGTGAAGATGGCCGCCGGGATCCTCTTCCTCCGTGGACCGCAGCTCTTCTGTGCGGTCCATTGCCGATTCCAGCCTCCTGATTGGCTGGAATCGGCACGTGACGGGGCGGAGCTACACGGAGCCGGCATCCTGCACGAGAGGCTCCATAGAAGAAAGCAGAAGACCCGGACTGCGCAAGCGCGGCTAATTTGGCCATCAGAGGCCGAAAATTAGTCGGCACCATGGAGACGAGGACGCCAGCAACGGAGCAGGTAAGTATAAAACTTTTTATAACTTCTGTATGGCTCATAATTAATGCACAATGTATATTACAAAGTGCATTAATATGGCCATACAGAAGTGTATAGACCCACTTGCTGCCGCGGGACAACCCCTTTAACTGCTAGTTTAGTGTATGTGATACATAATGTATAATGTTTATTATGACTATAAGGCAACTGATGTAGGGTGGCAGTGCGGGTTTCAAAATATGTGTTTGATGACCTCAGAGAAAATAGTTTCTACGACATCAGGCATTCTGTGAGGAAAGGATATGGTTCATACAGTGTAAGATATAGTATATCTTGACTTTAGTAGAGTATTTGACAAAGTATTAGAGATGAGCGAGCACCAAAATGCTCGGGTGCTCGTTACTCGAGTCGAACTTTCAGTGATGCTCATGAGTTCGTTTTGAGTAACGAACCCCATTGAAGTCAATGGGCGACTCTTCCTCCGTGGACCGCAGCTCTTCTGTGCGGTCCATTGCCGATTCCAGCCTCCTGATTGGCTGGAATCGGCACGTGACGGGGCGGAGCTACACGGAGCCGGCATCCTGCACGAGAGGCTCCATAGAAGAAAGCAGAAGACCCGGACTGCGCAAGCGCGGCTAATTTGGCCATCAGAGGCCGAAAATTAGTCGGCACCATGGAGACGAGGACGCCAGCAACGGAGCAGGTAAGTATAAAACTTTTTATAACTTCTGTATGGCTCATAATTAATGCACAATGTATATTACAAAGTGCATTAATATGGCCATACAGAAGTGTATAGACCCACTTGCTGCCGCGGGACAACCCCTTTAACTGCTAGTTTAGTGTATGTGATACATAATGTATAATGTTTATTATGACTATAAGGCAACTGATGTAGGGTGGCAGTGCGGGTTTCAAAATATGTGTTTGATGACCTCAGAGAAAATAGTTTCTACGACATCAGGCATTCTGTGAGGAAAGGATATGGTTCATACAGTGTAAGATATAGTATATCTTGACTTTAGTAGAGTATTTGACAAAGTATTAGAGATGAGCGAGCACCAAAATGCTCGGGTGCTCGTTACTCGAGTCGAACTTTCAGTGATGCTCATGAGTTCGTTTTGAGTAACGAACCCCATTGAAGTCAATGGGCGACTCGAGCATTTTTGTATATGACTGGTGCTCCGCTAAGGTTTTCATTTGTGAAAATCTTAGCAAATCACCAAAGTCATGTAAAAAACACAGCAATGGATAGGGCAGGCGAGGAGCAACATGCAGGGCTGCATTTCGGGCTCCGAGGTCTCACTATTAAGCCACAATAGTGGCAAGAGTGAGACCCCCCCCCCCCCACAGTCAGCATAACGATCGTTCTGCTCTGCCATAGCTGTAACAGCTGTGGCAGAGAAGAACGATGTTAGCCCATTGAATTCAATGGAGCCGGCAATACAGCTCATTCAGCAGGCGGGGATTTTAAATCCCCGGCTGCTGAATACTACTCAGAGCAGTTCAGGAGAACTGCCGGCCAGACGCGGCTGAACTCCGGCTGCAGCGGAAAGGTGAGTATACATTTTTTTTTTATTTTTACACATTTTAGGATGATTTTCAGGTAAGGGCTTATATTTTTAAGCCCTTCCCAAAAATTCTTCCCACGCTCGCCAGCAGCCCATTGCTTTCAATGGAGCCGGCTGTATGGCCGGCTCCATTGAATTCAATGGTCAATGCTCGTTTAGTCGAGACGAGTATCGCGTGGTGCTCGTCTCGAGTAACGAGCATCTCGAGCACCCTAATACTCGAACGAGCATCAAGCTCGGACGAGTATGCTCGCTCATCTCTACAAAGTATCCGATACCATACTTATTGAAACAATGCCCAAATATGGGATTGACAAGGCAACTGTTAGGTGGATTTACAACTGGCTGAGTGATCGTACTCAAAGAGTGGTCATAAAGAGCTGCACATCCAAGTGGAAGAATGTATCAAGTGGGGTACCACAAGGCTCTGTCCTAGGCCCAGTGTTGTTCAACATTTTTATAAATGATCTAGAGGAGGGAATTGATGAGAAACTGATCCCATCTGCCGACAACACAAAGCTAGGAGGCATAGCTAACATTAGGGGAGAGAGTATTCAAAAAGATCTAGAAAAGCTTGAACAGTGGGCGGCAACTAACAGGATGGTATTTAACAAAGAGAAATGCAAAGTCCTACATCTGAGCAAGAAAAATGAAAAAAGCATATACAGAATGGGAGGAATTGGGCTAAGCAGCGGCACATGTTAAAAAGACTTGGGTATACTAATAGATCAGAGACTGAACATGAGTCAACAATGTGATGCAGCAGCCAAAAAGGCAAACACAATTCTGGGATGTATTAGGAGAGGCACAGCGTCTAGTCTAGAGGTAATTATATGCCTCTACTCTTCCTTAGTCAGACCTCATCTTGAATACTGTGTCCAGTTCTTGGTACTCCTCTTTAAAAAAGACACAGACAAACTGGAGCAAGTTCAGAGAAGAGTTACCAAGATGGTGAGCAGTCTGCAAATCATGTCCTATGAGGAACAGTTAAAGGGTCTGGGAATGTTTAGCTTGCAATAAAGAAGGCTTAGAGGAGACTTAATAGCTGTCTACAATTATCTGAAGGGCTGTCACAGTGCAGAGGGATCAGCCCTATTCTCATTTGTACAAGGAAATACTAGAAGCAATGGGATGAAACTGAAAGGGGGGAGACACAGATTAGATATTAGTGAAAACTTTCTGACAGTGAGGGTGATCAATGAGTGGAACAGGTTACCAAGGGAGGTGGTGAGTTCTCCTTCAGTGGAAATGTTCAAACAAAGGCTGGATAAATATCTGTCTGGGATGATTTAGTGAATCACTGAGCAGGGTCTGGACCAGATAACCCTGGAGGTCGCTTCCAACTCCACCATTCTATGATTCTATGACAACTCATTATAAGTAATTGGTTATAGTGATTTAAGAAAGTGGGGTATAACATAACTTTGGAGTATACGAGCCCTTGCTATAGAGCTAAATTAATTCATACTGCTGTAATTCAGTAATCTTATCTTTGCGTAAAAAAAGGGTGCTACCTCCACCTCTGTCTTTCCTTGCTGTGCCATCACGTAGCTACCACCAGATTTATTGGAGTGTTTCTTTAAGTTTTAATAATGGTGTTTCAGATGCAGATTGTCCAAACTGGTAAGCTGTTTAGTACGTAGAAATGCATTTGTTGGATATCTGTTTAATTTTGCAATATTATGCTCTACAGTATTTTAAATGGCTCATTCATAGAGACATGTTCACTTAAAGGGATTGTCAAGTTTTTGATAACTCTAAGTCTAGTTGATAAACCTTCCAGTAATAGTTTTGATGCTTTCAAAGTATTTCACTTTTAACATACTGTACTTTGCCTAATTATAAAAAAAAAATAAGAACTATAATGAAGCTACATTCCCCTTCACATTGCAAATTCCATCAGATTTGTCAAGAGGAAAATTCCTGCATGAACACCATTCTTTCTGTAAAAAAAGAAGACACCACAATAAAGCCTCAATGAACCACAATGTAAGTGAATAGAGTCACGGTTTCTGTTATAACATAAATATATCAAAGTTTCATGACTTCCATTATAAACAGAGCTATGATAGATGTGAACAGAACTGTCATGGATCCCCAGCCATGTCAGAATGAGGGAACCAGGGTGACATCACACCATTGACTCGACCCAAGTGATTCACACGCCAGCGCATGCTCAGTGTCTTTTTGATGTTGGAGGCTGACATGAACATTTCTCTGCTGATGTGTGGATGGACTGATGAACTGGGAGTCGTGTGGTAAAGGCAGCCAATCAGAGCTTGTTTGTATACAATTATTGCAGCTGCTCCTCACTGATGATACCAGCTATACTTCTAGTCTGAAGGCATATGTGGTCTGGACGGCAGTTTTTGTCCAGTTTCACTGTCAGATAAATCTGTTTTGTGTTAAAGATATTTGAGGTGTTGTACTATCTATCTACTGACTAATGCTATTGCTGCATTGGTATGCCATCTGGTTCATTATCTGTTTTTTTAACATCTACACTAAATGTATTGTTATTTATTGTAGCAAACATGAAGCTTGTTTTCCAACTAGAAAGAGTTAAGGTTGCCCCAGATTTCTGATGTGGGGTTGCCCTCATCAGGGCTAGTGCTCCACTTTTAGATAGGGTCTCATCATATTACAGGTTAGAGCCAGCTTTCTTCGTTCCTTTACTTTTCATTTCTTTATAATATTCTGTGCTCTATGTTAATATGTTGTGTGTATGTTCGTCCTTTTAGGACAAGCAATTACATCTGATAAATTTCCATTTCACTGTTCAGCAACATATAGTAACATATGTTTAAATGGATATTTGTATGAAATTATATATGCACTTACTATGCCTGTGTATGGCTTGTTAGATTCACTTTTTTATCTTTATGTACTTAAATTTATCTTATTTTCTAAAAATGCTCAGATAATGGAATGCATTAAGTATTAGGCTGAACCACTTCTTTGAGTGGTTTCAACAGTCTTAGATGTAGGTCATTGCTGAAACGATTATGTAACTTTTCTTTTATTCTTAGGGTCTTAAACATTTTTAGATTTATTGTACCTTATCAATAATAATTAATTCTGATGAACTCCTCAACATATACATACAATTTTATCATAGTTTTTTAAGTTGGCTAAATTATGTGTAAAATCCTAAGTTGAAATATGATTTAATATAATTTTCAACTAAATTGAAATTTAATGCTGGCAAAAAATGTTTCATCTGGAGCGGAAATGTGTTCCAATACACAATAATAATTTTAAGGAAATGTTGAATCTCAAAGTGCACTTCATTGGTTAAATGCACTACACAAATAATAAACACCCGCCAACGTTCCATTAGTTGCTAGGCAACATGTTTTTATGTTCTGTTTTGAAGACAGTTTTAGTAAATAATATACCTAAGGAGACTATCTTTTTTTAATCTAGGTAGAGCTTAAGAAAATTTCATGCAACAGTTTTGTATGCGTTCTTGCTCTATTCTTCCATAAGTGCTATTAAAAAGGAGGTGAACTATAAGATTTTGTCCTTTAAAATTTACACCTAGCATATGTTTACAGTACAATGTATTTTTTTATGATAGCTCTTGTCAAAGTCGTTGCTAGCATTGGAGATTTGGGCCACATGGCCTGGACCTCTAGTCTAGTGTCTTGAATCCCTGGGCAAGTGCTGCTCTAGACTGTATTGTCATCCACAGGACACTGATGCAGTTGATAACTGTGGTAGAGCAGGAAACACCATCGCCAGAAGCAGACATTATGTAAGTAAATAATACACATTACACTCATCTGTTCCTATGATCAACTGAGTATCTCTAGTGGGGACATCATTGCGCCTCCTGCGCTGGGATGGGGATAGTGCAGGACAGAAAGGAGACTCTGTGCTGAGCAAGAAAATAGTTGAGCATGAGGGTTTTCTTTCCCTCTGGAGCACTCATTGGCATTGTTATTACTACATAAAATGGCATTAATACCATATAAGGGGGCATTATTACTTTATAAAGAGTTTTATTACTGCATAAGGTCCATTTAAGGGCACATTATTAGTACATAAGGGGCAGTGTTAGGACCTAAGAGGACATTATTGATACATAAAGGGGTTTTATTACTATATACCGGTAATAGTGGACTTAAGGGGGTCATTATTACTTTATTTGGGGTATTCAATGAAGACAATATTATTGAGTGGCTCTAAAAGAAGGGGCCATTATTATTATGTAAAGAGGCACTAAAAGGGCACAGGGGGAATTGTTACCTTTAAAATATACAAAGGGCCATTGTCATTGTTTAGAGGATAAAAGAGCATACAATCTATATAAGGCACCAAGCCGTCATTATTATTTTCAAGGGAGCACTATTGTAGTTATTATTACTATGTGTGGGCACAAGAGCAGCATTATTAGCATGTGAGAGTAGAAAGAGTGCACCAGTATTGAGTATTTAACATCAGATTGGGTGGGGTACTCAGAATAGTACCATTACTGTTTAGGGTACAAAAGACACACTTTTACTGTGTGGTGCACTAACAATCTATGACACAATATACGGCACTATCCATCTCACACTATTATTTTCAAGGGTACTGTCTGTGGCATCATTTTTGGGCGTTAATTCTACTTAGGACACTATTATTTATAAAGTATAGTATCTGTAGGCACCATATCACACTATCACACAGCAGGTATAGTAATAAGGACAGATAGGATAGTGACAGTATCATGTTCGCCCTGAGTGCAATGCACGCCATGCCCAGAAATGACAAATTCCAAACACTTACCGCACATTGGCAGAGAGAAAAACTAATAAATATGAGGTATTAGTTAGTGCTTTGGTCAAAGTACGAAAGCTTATGAGCTTGTGACAAGGGTCCTTATTGTCTTGTGAGTCCCTACTCTAGCAAGACAATTTAAACCCCTAGGGAGTTCTACCTGCAAGCGGGGCAATCATCCCAATAGGGTCAGCCCCACTAAGTGCCTGGCTCACCCTAGATCAGTGATGGGCAACCTCTTGAGCTCGGTGTGTCAAAATTCGCCAAAAAACGGAGCATAACTCGGGTGGTGTGTCACTTTGAGAAAAAATCCATAAATTCGCGATATTTATAGTTTAAATAACAAAAATGTATAATTGTAATGTATAACTGTATTTAATAAACCCAAAACACCCATCGCATAGGCCCTCGCCTTTCGCTGCCTCCCCCCTCACTTATCTCAGTAATGATGAGCCCCCAGCGGCGACAGTGCCCTCCACAGCGGCCCCCAGCAGCGACAGCACCACCCAGAGTGGCCCCAACAGCAGCGACAGCACCACCCAGAGCGGCCCCCCAGAAGCGACAGCACCACCCAGAGCGTCCCCCCCAGCAGCGACAGCACCACCCAGAGCGTCCCCCCCAGCAGCGACAGCACCACCCAGAGCGTCCCCCCCAGCAGCAACAGCACCACCCAGAGTGGCCCCCCAGCAGCGACAGCACCACCCAGAGCGGCCCCCCCAGCAGCGACAGCACCACCCAGAGCGGGCCCCCCAGCAGCGACAGCACCACCCTGAGCGGCCCCCCAGCAGTGACAGCACCACCCAGAGCGGCCCCCCCAGCAGCGACAGCACCACCCAGAGCGGCCCCCCAAGCAGCGACAGCACCACCCAGAGCGGCCCTCCAGCATTACCTGCCCCCCCCCAGCAGTATCTGCCCCCCTTACAGCGCCCCTCCCCAGCAGTATCTGCCCCCCCTTACAGCAGCTCCCCCCAGCAGTATCTGCCCCCCCTTACAGCCGCCCCCCCAGCAGTATCTGCCCCCCATTACAGCAGACCCCCCTAGCAGTATCTGCCCCCCTTACAGCGCCCCCCCAAGCAGTATCTGCCCCCCTTACAGCATCCCCCCTTATAGCGGCCCCCCCAGCATTACAGCAGCCCCAGCGGTGACTGCCCCCAACGAGACCCACGTACTTACCTCGTGGATGCTCCGCTCCTCCTGTGCCCGGCGCCCTCCAGCAGCGATGATCTCCCGCGCACACTGTGACGTCAGTGTGTTGCAGGACGCCTCTTCCCCTGGACGCTCCCGCGGAACCAACAGGTAAGAGACGTCGGGGGATGGGGATAGGAGGATCCTGGTGCACACTGACATCACAGTGTGCGCCGGGATCAGCCCTGTTAGTAGTGCTGGTTAATGAATACCGGCAGGGAAGTCACGGCCCCTGCCGGTATTCATTAACGGGGGAGCGGCCGCGTGTCAGCGACTATGGCTACGCGTGTCAGTGCTGACACGCGTGTCATAGGTTCTCCATCACGGCCCTAGATGATAAATGTCATACAAGCTCAACAGGACACTGTTCACACCAACAGATGAGGGAATAAAAAAGAAAGGAATCCCACCCAGAACCTCATACATGCAGCAACACCAAGCAAAACATGCATGGCTCCAAACACCTGGGTTCTGAGAGGGAATAAGGAGAAAGATAAATGATCAGTAGAGATGAGCGAACACCAAAATGTTCGGGTGTTCGTTATTCGTAACGAACTTCCCGTGATGCTCGAGGGTTCGTTTCGAACAACGAACCCCATTGAAGTCAATGGGCGACCAGAACATTTTTGTATTTCGCCGATGCTCGCTAAGGTTTTCATGTGTGAAAATCTGGGCAATTCAGGAAAGTGATGGGAATGACACAGTGACGGATAGGGCAGGCGAGGGGCTACATGTTGGGCTGCATCTCAAGTTCCCAGGTCCCACTATTAAGCCACAATACCGGCAAGAGTGGGCCCCCCCCTCCCAACAACTTTTACTTCTGAAAAGCCCTCATTAGCATGGCATACCTTTGCTAAGCACCACACTACCTCCAACAAAGCACAATCACTGCCTGCATGACACTCCACTGACACTTCTCCTGGGTTACATGCTGCCCAACCGCCCCCCCTCCCCCCCACAGCGCACACCAAAGTGTCCCTGCGCAGCCTTCAGCTGCCCTCATGCCACACCACGCTCATGTCTATTTAGAATTGCGTCTGCCATGACGAGGGACCGCAGGCACACACTGCAGAGGTTGGCACGGCTAGGCAGCGACCCTCTTTAAAAGTGGTGGAGCGATAGCCCACAATGCTGTACAGAAGCAATGAGAAATAGAATCCTGTGCCACCGCCATCAGGAGCTGCACACGTGGGCATAGCAATGGGGAACCTATGTGCCACACACTATTCATTCTGTCAAGGTGTCTGCATGCCCCAGTCAGACCGGGCTTTTTAATTCATAGACACAGGCAGGTACAACTCCCTATTGTGAAGTCCCTGTCGACCCACAGCATGGGTGGCTCCCTGGAACCCACCGGCGGTACACAGAAATATCCCATTGCATTGCCCAACACAGCTGAGGTAGTAATGTCGTGCTTAATGCAGGTGGGCTTCGGCCCACACTGCATGCCCCAGTCTGACTGGGGTTCTTTATAAGTGTACAGATGTAGTAAAAACTCCGTGTGCACCTACAGCATGGGTGGGTGCCAGGAAGCCACCGGCGGTACATAGAAATATCCCATTGCATTGCCCAACACAGCTGAGGTAGTAATGTTGTGCTTAACCCTTTCCAATCCAATTTGTATATGGTTTTCCTAGGGGGCTTACTCTTTTTCTGCTGTTATACAACGGCGCTATATGCTGGCTAAAGCCAGTACTGCATGAGCTGACACGTAGGATAGGCTCCGACAGCAGAGAGGCTGGCAATATACAGTAAGAGAACCCCGACGGACGTCTACCAACAACGGAGCTGTACAGCCTTAAACCCTAATGTCTTCACAGGTCACACAGTGGACTGGAAAGGGTTAATGCAGGTGGGTTTCGGCCCACACTGCATGCCCCAGTCAGACTGGGGTTCTTTACAAGTGGACACATGTAGGTTTAACTCCCTGTGGACCCACTGCCTGGGTGGGTGCCAGGAAGCCACCGGCGGTACATAGAAATATCCCATTGCATTGCCCAACACAGCTGAGGTAGTAATGTCGTGCGTAATACAGGTGGGCTTCGGCCCACACTGCATGCCCCAGTCAGACTGGGGTTCTTTACAAGTGGACACATGTAGGTTTAACTCCCTGTGGACCCACTGCCTGGGTGGGTGCCAGGAAGCCACCGGCGGTACATAGAAATATCCCATTGCATTGCCCAACACAGCTGAGGTAGTAATGTCGTGCGTAATACAGGTGGGCTTCGGCCCACACTGCATGCCCCAGTCAGACTGGGGTTCTTTACAAGTGGACACATGTAGGTTTAACTCCCTGTGGACCCACTGCCTGGGTGGGTGCCAGGAAGCCACCGGCGGTACATAGAAATATCCCATTGCATTGCCCAACACAGCTGAGGTAACGTCAGCTGTAATGCAGGTGGGCTAAAAATTAATTTGATTACACTGTAGGCGAGGGCCCACAAAAATTGCTGTATCAACAGTACTAATGTACATCCCAAAAATTGGCCATGGCCAGCCAAGAGGGCAGGTGAAACCCATTAATCGCTTTGGTTAATGTGGCTTAAGTGGTAACTAGGCCTGGAGGCAGCCCAGTGTAACGAAAAATTGGTTCAAGTTAAAGTTCCAATGCTTTTAAGCGCATTGAAACTTATAAAAATTGTTCTGAAAAATTATTTGAGTGAGCCTTGTGGCCCTAAGAAAAATTGCCCGTTCAGCGTGATTACGTGAGGTTTCAGGAGGAGGAGCAGGAGGAGGAGGAGGAGGAATATTAGACACAGATTGATGAAGCAGAAATGTCCCCGTTTTGGATGGTGAGAGAGAACGTAGCTTCCATCCGCGGGTGCAGCCTACGTATTGCTTACGTATCGCTGCTGTCCGCTGGTGGAGAACAGAAGTCTGGGGAAATCCAGCCTTTGTTCATCTTGATGAGTGTTAGCCTGTCGGCACTGTCGGTTGACAAGCGGCTACGCTTATCTGTGATGATTCCCCCAGCCGCACTAAACACCCTCTCCGACAACACGCTAGCCGCAGGACAAGCAAGCACCTCAAGGGCATACAGGGCTAGTTCAGGCCACGTGTCCAGCTTCGACACCCAGTAGTTGTAGGGGGCAGAGGCGTCACCAAGGATGGTCGTGCGATCCGCTACGTACTCCCTCACCATCCTTTTGCAGTGCTCCCGCCGACTCAGCCGTGACTGGGGAGCGGTGACACAGTCTTGGTGGGGAGCCATAAAGCTGGCCAGGCCCTTAAAGACTGTTGCACTGCCTGGGATGTACATGCTGCTCGATCTACGCACATCCCCTGCAACATGGCCCTCGGAACTGCGCCTTCTGCCACTAGCGCTGTCGGCTGGGAATTTTACCATCAGCTTGTCCGCAAGGGTCCTGTGGTATAGCAACACTCTCGAACCCCTTTCCTCTTCGGGAATCAGAGTGGGCAGGTTCTCCTTATACCGTGGATCGAGCAGTGTGTACACCCAGTAATCCGTAGTGGCCAGAATGCGTGCAACGCGAGGGTCACGAGAAAGGCATCCTAACATGAAGTCAGCCATGTGTGCCAGGGTACCTGTACGCAACACATGGCTGTCTTCACTAGGAAGATCACTTTCAGGATCCTCCTCCTCCTCCTCCTCCTCCTCAGGCCATACACGCTGAAAGGATGACAGGCAATCAGCCGGTGTACCGTCAGCAGCGGCCCAAGCTGTCTCTTCCCCCTCCTCCTCATCCTCCTCATGCTCCTCCTCCTCCTCCTGTACGCGCTGAGAAATAGACAGGAGGGTGCCCTGACTATCCAGCGGCATACTGTCTTCCCCCGCCCCCGTTTCCGAGCGCAAAGCAGCTGCCTTTATGGTTTGCAGGGAATTTCTCAAGATGCATAGCAGAGGAATGGTGACGCTAATGATTGTAGCATCGCCGCTCACCACCTGGGTAGACTCCTCAAAATTACCAAGGACATGGCAGATGTCTGCCAACCAGGCCCACTCTTCTGAAAGGAATTGAGGAGGCTGACTCCCACTGCGCCGCCCATGTTGGAGTTGGTATTCGACTATAGCTCTACGCTGTTCATAGAGCCTGGCCAACATGTGGAGCGTAGAGTTCCACCGTGTGGGCACGTCGCACAGCAGTCGGTGCACTGGCAGCTTAAAGTGATGTTGCAGGGTGCGCAGGGTGGCAGCGTCCGTGTGGGACTTGCGGAAATGTGCGCAGAGCCGGCGCGCCTTTACGAGCAGGTCTGACAAGCGTGGGTAGCTTTTCAGAAAGCGCTGAACCACCAAATTAAAGACGTGGGCCAGGCATGGCACGTGCGTGAGGCTGCCGAGCTGCAGAGCCGCCACCAGGTTACGGCCGTTGTCACACACGACCATGCCCGGTTGGAGGCTCAGCGGCGCAAGCCAGCGGTCGGTCTGCTGTGTCAGACCCTGCAGCAGTTCGTGGGCCGTGTGCCTCTTATCGCCTAAGCTGAGTAGTTTCAGCACGGCCTGCTGACGCTTGCCCACCGCTGTGCTGCCACACCGCGCGACACCGACTGCTGGCGACATGCTGCTGCTAACACATCTTGATTGTGAGACAGAGGAGGAGGAGGAGGAGGAGGAGGAGGGTGCTTTAGTGGAGGAAGCATACACCTCCGCAGATACCAGCACCGAGCTGGGGCCCGCAATTCTGGGGGTGGGTAGGACGTGAGCGGTCCCAGGCTCTGACTCTGTCCCAGCCTCCACTAAATTCACCCAATGTGCCGTCAGGGAGATGTAGTGGCCCTGCCCGCCTGTGCTTGTCCACGTGTCCGTAGTTAAGTGGACCGTGGCAGTAACCGCGTTGGTGAGGGCGCGCACAATGTTGCGGGAGACGTGGTCGTGCAGGGCTGGGACGGCACATCGGGAAAAGTAGTGGCGACTGGGAACTGAGTAGCGCGGGGCCGCCGCCTCCATGATACTTTTGAAGGACTCCGTTTCCACAACCCTATACGGCAGCATCTCAAGGCTGATGAATTTTGCGATGCGGACGGTTAACGTTTGAGCGTGCGGGTGCGTGGCGGCGTACTTGCGCTTGCGCTCGAACACTTGCGCAAGCGACGGCTGAACGGTGCGCTGAACTACACTGCTGGATGGGGCCGAGGACAGCGGAGATGAGGGTGTGGGTGCAGGCCATGAGGCGGTAGTGCCTGTGTCCTGAGAGGGGGGTTGCATCTCAGTGGCAGGTTGGGGCACAGGGGGAGAGGCAGGGGTGCAAACCGGAGGCGGTGAACGGCCTTTGTCCCACCTTGCGGGGTGCTTGGCCATCATATGTCTGCGCATGGTGGTGGTGGTGAGGCTGTTGGTGTTGGCTCCCCGGCTGAGCTTTGCGCGACAAAGGTTGCACACCACTGTTCGTCGGTCGTCAGGCGTCTCTGTGAAAAACTGCCAGACCTTAGAGCACCTCGGCCTCCGCAGGGTGGCATGGCGCGAGGGGGCGCTTTGGGAAACACTTGGTGGATTATTCGGTCTGGCCCTGCCTCTACCCCTGGCCCTGGACACCGCACTGCCTCTTGCAACCTGCCCTGCTGATGCCCTTGACTCCCCCTCTGAAGACCTGTCCTCCTGAGTAAGCGTTGCACACCAGGTGGGGTCAGTCACCTCATCGTCCTGCTGCTCTTCCTCCGAATCCTCTGTGCGCTGCTCCCTGGGACTTACTGCCCTTACTACTACCTCACTGCAAGACAACTGTGTCTGATCGTCATCGTCCTCCTGACCCACAGAAAGTTGTTGAGACAGTTGGCGGAAGTCCCCAGCCTCTTCCCCCGGACCCCGGGAACTTTCGAATGGTTGGGCATCAGTGACGATAAACTCCTCTGGTGGGAGAGGAACCGCTGCTGCCCAATCTAAGCAGGGGCCCGAGAACAGTTCCTGGGAGTGCTCCCGCTCCTGAGCAGGTGTTATTGTAGTGGAGTGAGGAGGCTGGGAGGAAGGAGGAGCAGCAGACAGAGGATTCGGATTGGCAGCAGTGGACGGCGCAGAACTGCGGGTAGACGATAGGTTGCTCGAAGCACTTTCTGCCATCCAGGACAGGACCTGCTCACACTGCTCATTTTCTAATAACCGTCTCCCGCGTGGACCCATTAATTGGGCGATGAATGTGGGGACGCCAGAAACGTGCCTCTCTCCTAATCGCGCAGCAGTCGGCTGCGACACACCTGGATCAGGAGCTTGGCCTGTGCCCACACCCTGACTTGGCCCTCCGCGTCCTCGGCCGCGTCCACATCCTCTAGGCCTACCCCTACCCCTCAGCATGCTGTATTACCAGTGATTTGATTTCACAGGCAGGAAATAAATTGGCGCAAGACTGCAGGCCAAATATAATTTTTGCCCTTTTTTGAAAACGAAAGGCCCCACTGCCTCTAGTGAATGAATTATCTAAGTTTAATAACTGTGCTGTGTCCCTGCTTATGTGTCACAGAACGTGAGGGTAGCAGAGTTATTATAACTCTTGGAGAGCAGGTATTTTTTTCCCAATTAAGGAAAGCAAATGGCGAAGCCAGCAGTAAAGCGTAGCTGGGTGCGTATGATTTAGCACTGTTCTTCACGCAGCTCACACGTCTCCACCGCCCGTAAGGACGGACAGAGGCTGGACAAATAGATTTGTTTTCAGTTTTTTCCCACCAACAGGCAGCACTGCGTATATTCAATGAACATGAGAAGTTTAATAACTGTGCTGTGTCCCTGCTTATGTGTCACAGAACGTGAGGGTAGCAGAGTTATTATAACTCTGGCAGAGCAGGTATTTTTTTTCCCAATTAAGGAAAGCAAATGGCGAAGCCAGCAGTAAAGCGTAGCTGGGTGCGTATGATTTAGCAATGTTTTTCACGCAGCTCACACGTCTCCACAGGCGTAAGGACGGACAGAGGCTGGACAAATAGATTTGTTTTCAGTTTTTTCCCACCAACAGGCAGCACTGCGTATATTCAATGAACATGAGAAGTTTAATAACTGTGCTGTGTCCCTGCTTATGTGTCACAGAACGTGAGGGTAGCAGAGTTATTATAACTCTGGCAAAGCAGGTATTTTTTTCCCAATTAAGGAAAGCAAATGGCGAAGCCAGCAGTAAAGCGTAGCTGGGTGCGTATGATTTAGCAATGTTTTTCACGCAGCTCACACGTCTCCACAGGCGTAAGGACGGACAGAGGCTGGACAAATAGATTTGTTTTCAGTTTTTTCCCACCAACAGGCAGCACTGCGTATATTCAATGAACATGAGAAGTTTAATAACTGTGCTGTGTCCCTGCTTATGTGTCACAGAACGTGAGGGTAGCAGAGTTATTATAACTCTGGCAGAGCAGGTATTTTTTTCCCAATTAAGGAAAGCAAATGGCGAAGCCAGCAGTAAAGCGTAGCTGGGTGCGTATGATTTAGCAATGTTTTTCACGCAGCTCACACGTGTCCACAGGCGTTAGGACGGACAGAGGCTGGACAAATAGATTTGTTTTCAGTTTTTTCCCACCAACAGGCAGCACTGCGTATATTCTATGAATAATAACTGTGTTGTGGCCCTGCCTATACAATTCTTTCCCTGCAGTATCAATGGAGGGTGGAATGCTCTGCAGAGGCGATTTTGAGAAGCCCAAAAAAAATGCAGCACAGCTAACAGCAGCCTGGACAGTACTGCACACGGATAAATATGGCCCTAGAAAGGACCGTTGAGGTTCTTGAAGGCTACACTCACTCCTAACACTCTCCCTGCCTATGCAGCACTTCTGTCCCTAATGCCAGGTGCAACGGTCTGCAGAGGCGATTTTGAGAAAAAAAAAAATCCCACTGCTAACAGCAGCCAACACACAGCTATCAGTGGCCCTAATAAGGACCTTTGGGGGGTCTTGAAGCCTACACTAACTACCAATTCTTTCCCTACAGCAGCTCCGGTATAAACAGCACTGTCCCTCATCTAACTCACACCGCATCTGAGGCGAGCCGCGGGAGGGGCCGACTTTTATATTAGGCGAACACCTGATCTCGCCAGCCACTCACAGCAGGGGGGTGGTATAGGGCTTAAACGTTGCAGGGGGAAGTTGTAATGCCTTCCCTGTCTTTCAATTGGCCAGAAAAGCGCGCTAACGTCTCAGGGAAGGAAGTGAAAGTAACCAGAACACCGCATGGTGTTCGTTACGAATAACGAACATCCCGAACACCCTAATATTCGCACGAATATCAAGCTCGGACGAACGCGTTCGCTCATCTCTAATGATCAGCTTTCTCTAGCAAGAGTGGCTGGTATTTATGTGCAGCAGACCAGTGGTAATTGGCTGCCAGGAGCAATACACATCCAGCCAGCACAATTATCCCACACCTGTGGAAATGTGCTCCTGGAAACCCATAGAACTTCAGGTCCCAGAAGCACAGCATGACAAGGAGTCACATAATTAGACATAGCAACAGGATGAAGAGTTTGCATAGGTTAGTAAAGGTGTTTCGGAAAAGTGAGGACAAAGATATGTGTTGTAAGCTTCACAGAAACAACTCATGGCTGGAAGAAGTCATCATGATGCTCTACAATCAATAGTAAAAAAAAATAAAATAAATAATAATTAGAGATGAGCGAACGTGTTCTTCCGAGCTTGATATTCGTGCGAATATTAGGGTGTTCGGGATGTTCGTTATTCGTAACGAACACCATGCGGTGTTCTGGTTACTTTCACTTCCTTCCCTGAGACGTTAGCGCGCTTTTCTGGCCAATTGAAAGACAGGGAAGGCATTACAACTTCCCCCTGTGACATTCAAGCCCTATACCACCCCCCTGCTGTGAGTGGCTGGGAAGATCAGGTGTCACCCGAACATAAAAGTCGGCCCCTCCCGCGGTTCGCCTCAGATGCCGTGTGAGTTAGATGAGGGACAGTGCTGTTTGTACCGGAGCTGCTGTAGGGAAAGAATTGGTAGTTAGTGTAGGCTTCAAGACCCCCCAAAGGTCCTTATTAGGGCCACTGATAGCTGTGTGTTGGCTGCTGTTAGCAGTGGCAATTTTTTTTTCCTCAAAATCGGCTCTGCAGAGCGTTGCACCTGGCATTAGGGACAGAAGTGCTGCATAGGCAGGGAGAGTGTTAGGAGTGAGTGTAGCCTTCAAGAACCTCAACGGTCCTTTCTAGGGCCATATTTAACCGTGTGCAGTACTGTCCAGGCTGCTGTTAGCTGTGCTGCATTTTTTTTTTGCTTCTCAAAATCGCCTCTGCAGAGCATTGCACCCTCCATTGATACTGCAGGGAAAGAATTGTATAGGCAGGGCCACAACACAGTTATTATTCATTGAATATACGCAGTGCTGCCTTTTGCTTGTAAAACAAGCGAAAATAATTCTATTTGTCCTGCCTCTGTCCGTCCTAAGGGCGGTGGACACGTGTCGGCTGCGTGTGCAACCTGTAAAAATCAGACGCACCCAGCTACGTTTTACTCCTGGCTTCGCCATTTGCTTTCCTTAATTGGGAAAAAAAATACCTGCTCTGCCACAGTTAATAACTCTGCTACCCTCACGTTCTGTGACACATTAGCAGGAAAACAGCACAGCTATTAAACTTCTCATGTTCATAGAATATACGCAGTGCTGCCTTTTGGTGCAAAAAAACGGAAAATAATTCTATTTGTCCTGCCTCTGTCCGTCCTAAGGGCGGTGGACACGTGTCGGCTGCGTGTGCAACCTGTAAAAATCAGACGCACCCAGCTACGTTTTACTCCTGGCTTCGCCATTTGCTTTCCTTAATTGGGAAAAAAAATACCTGCTCTGCCACAGTTAATAACTCTGCTACCCTCACGTTCTGTGACACATTAGCAGGAAGACAGCACAGTTATTAAACTTAGATTATACATTCACTAGAGGCAGTGGGGCCTTTCGTTTTCAAAAAAGGGAAAAAATTATATTTGGCCTGCAGTCTTGCGCCAATTTATTAGCTGCCTGTGAAATCAAATCACTGGTAATACAGCATGCTGAGGGGTAGGGGTAGGCCTAGAGGACGTGGACGCGGCCGAGGACGCGGAGGGCCAAGTCAGGGTGTGGGCACAAGCCGAGCTCCTGATCCAGGTGTGTCGCAGCCGACTGCTGCGCGATTAGGAGAGAGGCACGTTTCTGGTGTCCCCACATTCATCGCCCAATTAATGGGTCCACGCGGGAGACGGTTATTAGAAAATGAGCAGTGTGAGCAGGTCCTGTCCTGGATGGCAGAAAGCGCTTCGAGCAACCTATCGTCTACCCACAGTTCTGCGCCGTCCACTGCTGCAAATCCGAATCCTCTGTCTGCTGCTCCTCCTTCCTCCCAGCCTCCTCACTCCACTACAATGACACCTGCTCAGGAGCGGGAACACTCCCAGGAACTGTTCTCGGGCCCCTGCTTAGATTGGGCAGCAGCGGTTCCTCTCCCACCAGAGGAGTTTATCGTCACTGATGCCCAACCATTCGAAAGTTCCCGGGGTCCGGGGGAAGAGGCTGGGGACTTCCGCCAACTGTCTCAACAACTTTCTGTGGGTGAGGAGGACGATGACGATCAGACACAGTTGTCTTGCAGTGAGGTAGTAGTAAGGGCAGTAAGTCCAAGGGAGCAGCGCACAGAGGATTCGGAGGAAGAGCAGCAGGACGATGAGGTGACTGACCCCACCTGGTGTGCAACGCTTACTCAGGAGGACAGGTCTTCAGAGGGGGAGTCAAGGGCATCAGCAGGGCAGGTTGCAAGAGGCAGTGCGGTGGCCAGGGGTAGAGGCAGGGCCAGACCGAATAATCCACCAACTGTTTCCCAAAGCGCCCCCTCGCGCCATGCCACCCTGCAGAGGCCGAGTTGCTCTAAGGTCTGGCAGTTTTTCACAGAGACGCCTGACGACCGACGAACAGTGGTGTGCAACCTTTGTCGCGCAAAGCTCAGCCGGGGAGCCAACACCAACAGCCTCACCACCACCACCATGCGCAGACATATGATGGCCAAGCACCCCGCAAGGTGGGACGAAGGCCGTTCAGCGCCTCCGGTTTGCACCCCTGCCTCTCCCCCTGTGCCCCAACCTGCCACTGAGATGCAACCCCCCTCTCAGGACACAGGCACTACCGTCTCCTGGCCTGCACCCACACCCTCACCTCCGCTGTCCTCGGCCCCATCCAGCAGTGTAGTTCAGCGCACCGTCCAGCCGTCGCTTGCGCAACTGTTGGAGCGCAAGCGCAAGTACGCCGCCACGCACCCGCACGCTCAAACGTTAACCGTCCGCATAGCAAAATTCATCAGCCTTGAGATGCTGCCGTATAGGGTTGTGGAAACGGAGTCCTTCAAAAGTATCATGGAGGCGGCGGCCCCGCGCTACTCAGTTCCCAGTCGCCACTACTTTTCCCGATGTGCCGTCCCAGCCCTGCACGACCACGTCTCCCGCAACATTGTACGCGCCCTCACCAACGCGGTTACTGCCACGGTCCACTTAACTACGGACACGTGGACAAGCACAGGCGGGCAGGGCCACTACATCTCCCTGACGGCACATTGGGTGAATTTAGTGGAGGCTGGGACAGAGTCAGAGCCTGGGACCGCTCATGTCCTACCCACCCCCAGAATTGCGGGCCCCAGCTCGGTGGTGGTATCTGCGGAGGTGTATGCTTCCTCCACTAAAGCACCCTCCTCCTCCTCCTCCTCCTCTGTCTCACAATCAAGATGTGTTAGCAGCAGCATGTCGCCAGCAGTCGGTGTTGCGCGGTGTGGCAGCACAGCGGTGGGCAAGCGTCAGCAGGCCGTGCTGAAACTACTCAGCTTAGGCGATAAGAGGCACACGGCCCACGAACTGCTGCAGGGTCTGACACAGCAGACCGACCGCTGGCTTGTGCCGCTGAGCCTCCAACCGGGCATGGTCGTGTGTGACAACGGCCGTAACCTGGTGGCGGCTCTGCAGCTCGACAGCCTCACGCACGTGCCATGCCTGGCCCACGTCTTTAATTTGGTGGTTCAGCGCTTTCTGAAAAGCTACCCACGCTTGTCAGACCTGCTCGTAAAGGCGCGCCGCCTCTGCGCACATTTTCGCAAGTCCCACACGGACGCTGCCACCCTGCGCACCCTGCAACATCACTTTAAGCTGCCAGTGCACCGACTGCTGTGCGACGTGCCCACACGGTGGAACTCTACGCTCCACATGTTGGCCAGGCTCTATGAACAACGTAGAGCTATAGTCGAATACCAACTCCAACATGGGCGGCGCAGTGGGAGTCAGCCTCCTCAATTCCTTTCAGAAGAGTGGGCCTGGTTGGCAGACATCTGCCATGCCCTTGGTAATTTTGAGGAGTCTACCCAGGTGGTGAGCGGCGATGCTACAATCATTAGCGTCACCATTCCTCTGCTATGCATCTTGAGAAATTCCCTGCAAACCATAAAGGCAGCTGCTTTGCGCTCGGAAACGGGGGCAGGGGAAGACAGTATGCCGCTGGATAGTCAGGGCACCCTCCTGTCTATTTCTCAGCGCGTACAGGAGGAGGAGGAGGAGCATGAGGAGGATGAGGAGGAGGGGGAAGAGACAGCTTGGGCCGCTGCTGACGGTACACCGGCTGATTGCCTGTCATCCTTTCAGCGTGTATGGCCTGAGGAGGAGGAGGAGGAGGAGGATCCTGAAAGTGATCTTCCTAGTGAAGACAGCCATGTGTTGCGTACAGGTACCCTGGCACACATGGCTGACTTCATGTTAGGATGCCTTTCTCGTGACCCTCGCGTTGCACGCATTCTGGCCACGACGGATTACTGGGTGTACACACTGCTCGATCCACGGTATAAGGAGAACCTGCCCACTCTGATTCCCGAAGAGGAAAGGGGTTCGAGAGTGTTGCTATACCACAGGACCCTTGCGGACAAGCTGATGGTAAAATTCCCAGCCGACAGCGCTAGTGGCAGAAGGCGCAGTACCGAGGGCAAGGTAGCAGGGGATGTGCGTAGATCGAGCAGCATGTACATCCCAGGCAGTGCAACAGTCTTTAAGGGCCTGGCCAGCTTTATGGCTCCTCACCAAGACTGTGTCACCGCTCCCCAGTCACGGCTGAGTCGGCGGGAGCACTGTAAAAGGATGGTGAGGGAGTACGTAGCGGATCGCACGACCATCCTTGGTGACGCCTCTGCCCCCTACAACTACTGGGTGTCGAAGCTGGACACGTGGCCTGAACTAGCGCTGTATGCCCTGGAGGTGCTTGCTTGTCCTGCGGCTAGCGTCTTGTCGGAGAGGGTGTTTAGTGCGGCTGGGGGAATCATCACAGATAAGCGTAGCCGCTTGTCAACTGACAGTGCCGACAGGCTAACACTCATCAAGATGAACAAAGGCTGGATTTCGCCAGACTTCTGTTCTCCACCAGCGGACAGCAGCGATACGTAAGCAATACGTAGGCTGCACCCGCGGATGGAAGCTACGTTCTCTCTCACCATCCAAAACGGGGACATTTCTGCTTCATCAATCTGTGTCTAATATTCCTCCTCCTCCTCCTGCTCCTCCTCCTGAAACCTCACGTAATCACGCTGAACGGGCAATTTTTCTTAGGGCCACAAGGCTCACTCAAATAATTTTTCTGAACAATTTTTATAAGTTTCAATGCGCTTAAAAGCGTTGGAACTTTAACTTGAACCAATTTTTCGTTACACTGGGCTGCCTCCAGGCCTAGTTACCACTTAAGCCACATTAACCAAAGCGATTAATGGGTTTCACCTGCCCTCTTGGCTGGCCTTGGCCAATTTTTGGGATGTACATTAGTACTGTTGATACAGCAATTTTTGTGGGCCCTCGCCTACAGTGTAATCAAATTAATTTTTAGCCCACCTGCATTACAGCTGACGTTACCTCAGCTGTGTTGGGCAATGCAATGGGATATTTTTATGTACCGCCGGTGGGTTCCAGGGAGCCACCCATGCTGTAGGTGCACACAGAGTTTTTAATACATGTGTCCACTTCTAAAGAACCCCAGTCAGACTGGGGCATGCAGTGTGGGCCGAAGCCCACCTGTATTACGCACGACATTACTACCTCAGCTGTGTTGGGCAATGCAATGGGATATTTCTATGTACCGCCGGTGGCTTCCTGGCACCCACCCATGCTGTGGGTCGACAGGGACTTCACAATAGGGAGTTGTACCTGCCTGTGTCTATGAATTAAAAAGCCCGGTCTAACTGGGGCATGCAGACACCTTGACAGAATGAATAGTGTGTGGCACATAGGTTCCCCATTGCTATGCCTACGTGTGCAGCTCCTGATGGCGGTGGCACAGGATTCTATTTCTCATTGCTTCTGTACAGCATTGTGGGCTATCGCCCCGCCCCTTTTAAAGAGGGCCGCTGCCTAGCCATGCCAACCCTCTGCAGTGTGTGCCTGCGGTTCCTCCTCATGGCAGACGCACTTCTAAATAGACATGAGTGTGGCGTGGCATGAGGGCAGCTGAAGGCTGCGCAGGGACACTTTGGTGTGCGCTGTGGGGGGGAGGGGGGGGCGGTTGGTCAGCATGTAACCCAGGAGAAGTGGCAGCGGAGTGTCATCCAGGCAGTGATTGTGCTTTGTTGTAGCTAGTGTGGTGCTTAGCAAAGGTATGCCATGCTAATGAGGGCTTTTCAGAAGTAAAAGTTGTTGGGAGGGGGGGGGGGGCACTCTTGCCGGTATTGTGGCTTAATAGTGGGACCTGTGAACTTGAGATGCAGCCCAACATGTAGCCCCTCGCCTGCCCTATCCGTTTCTGTGTCATTCCCATCACTTTCTTGAATTGCCCAGATTTTCACACATGAAAACCTTAGCGAGCATCGGCGAAATACAAAAATGCTCTGGTCGCCCATTGACTTCAATGGGGTTCGTTGTTCGAAACGAACCCTCGAGCATCGCGGGAAGTTCGTTCCGAATAACGAACACCCGAACATTTTGGTGTTCGCTCATCTCTAATAATAATATGAAGAAGCAAGGGCTAGGGGGCATGTTGGTGGAGATGGTCCTGCTGCTCTTCTTCTACTGCTTCCAACATGTTTCAATCTCCTACTTCCCCCAAATGAAAAAAAATGCCAATACAGATATATGGAGCTACAGCTCTCATGTTTTCACGAGGAGCACATTCTGCTATTAAGGTGCTGTTGCTGTTGTTGGTAGTGCGGTTGCTCTTCTGCTTCTGCTTCTGCCATGCCTCCTCCTCCTTTTCTAAAAAGAAAAATTTTATAACGCACAAGAAACAGTTAGGGTCCCTCAGGAGGGCAAATTAGTGAATGCAATTTTTACTCCCATTGACTTGAATGGGATTCGGAATCGACCATCATTATAATTTAGGTGAAATCGTCCCAATATCAACACAAAACTATTATTCCACTAATTGCTTATCACTATTGAGTAGCACTATGTAAATAATAATAGTGTATAGTGGTAATACTAGCTTCTGGTAGAGCTGCAACAGTGTTATGTGATAACTGTATGTTTTTTTAGGGGTTGATGGGTGCAACACCTCTGGTTCTTGTCATTGTTAACATTTTTTTTTTTTTGCCACAAATGTTACAGGGACAAATGTGGGAGGTCCTGGGTAAAACATTTTGTAGCTCTGACATTTTAGATTTATTTAGAAGAGAGTCATACAGATATGATAGTTTTACACTCAGCATTTTTTTTAAACTACAGTATTTGATGCATGTTTTTGAGCCAAAGCCAGAAGTGGAATTCAAAGGGACTATGCAATATAAAGGAAGACATTTTCCTCCCCGTTGCAACCATTTCTCGTTTTGGCTAAAAAAAACTGGGTCTTAGGGTGACTACCCACTACAGTTGTTTTTCACAGCGAAATTCGCAGCGCTTTTTTTTTGCGCGATCACGATTTTAACATTGCAAGTCCCATAGACCCCTGCAGAAAAAAAAAAACCTGCGAATTTCGCAGTAAAAAAAAACTGTAGTGGCTAGTCACCCTTAGGCCTTAGTCAGAAGGGCGTTTTTTCGCGCGATTTGCGGATCGCATGACGGAAGCGCATCCGCAAATCGCGTGACCAGTGCGCGCAAGTCGCCCGCAAATCGCCCAAAAATCTGCTCCTAGCCGCGTTTCATTAGAAACGGGCCGGAGCTGTCCAGCGCATTGCATTCAATGGAGACGGCAATAGAGCCGCCTCCATTTAAAGCAATGCGCTGCGGGCGAGCCCGGGATGAATTGTCGGTAAGGGCTTAAATATATAAGCCCTTCCCTGCAATTCATCCTAAAATGTGTTAAAATAAAAAAAAATTGTATACTCACCTTCTCCCGGCAGCCGGAGCTCCGCGCGGCCGTCCTGCAGTGGGTGTGAAGGGGGTGTGAGTCAGACCTGCCCCCTGATTGGCTCAGCGCTGAGCCAATCAGAGGCATGCCTCACTTACACCCATTCATGAATTCATGAATGGATGTGAGTCAGACCTGCCCCTGATTGGCTCAGCGCTGAGAGGCAGCAGTCACTCACCCATTCATGAATTCATGAATGGGTGTGTGAGTGAAACCAGCCTCTGATTGTTCAGGGCTGTGACCAATCAGAGGCAGATCATTCAGCAGGCGGGGATTTTAAATCCCCGCCGGCTGAATAGTGCCGAGAAGCAGTTCAGGAGAACTGACAGCGGCCGCGGCTGGACTCCGGCTGCAGCGGAAAGGTGAGTATACAATTTTTTTTTTATTTTAACACATTTTAGGATGAATTGCAGGGAAGGGCTTATATATTTAACCCCTTCCCGACAATTCACCCCGCGCACGCCGGCAGCCCATTGCTTTCAATGGAGCAGCTGTATTGCCGCTCCATTGAATTCAATGGGCAAACATCGTTCTTCTCTGCCACAGCTGTTACAGCTGTGGCAGAGAAGAATGATTTGTCTTCTATATGTTCTCAATGGGGTCGGCGCTGCTGCCGCCGGCCCCATTGAGCGCATATAGAGAAGAGAACAGGAATCGCAGATCGCAGATAGGTGCGATCTGCGATTTTTTGTTCTATAATTTATCGGACGAGCGCATAAAAAGCGCTCATGTGTCCGATACCATTGCAAAGCAATGGTTTTATAAAATCGACGGACGCATGCGCATGCGCAAATCGCGGCTAAAAACGCCCGTCTGACTAAGGCCTTAGACTATATTAAAACCCCATTTTCAAAATACTTTGGCAGAAATTACACAAATCAGGACATCCCTGTGCTTAGGCCTAACTCCTCAGGCAGCATAAAGAAGTGTGGGTTATCAATGTATAAGGTGTAAAACTTTAGTTACAAAGATTGGAAAAGAATGTGCTTCTCTGATGAGCCAATGATAGACAACTGTTGAATGTATATAAGGAAGAAGGCGAGAGAATTCAATGTTATCTGTTGCTCCCAGCATGAGGTCTAAATGATGGTTTTTATGCTGAACTAAAAATCATCATTCAAACGAAAAGTGCACAGTGGTAGCATTTACTTACAATGATTATCGTGCAAAAGCCATTGTTTTAGCGAATTTTGAACTATAATTGCTGCACGTAAAAGACCTTCACTGCAACCCCAGAATGAGTGAATGGAGTGATAGCCAAGCATGCACAGTGCTTCTCTATTCACTTTCAATAGAACTGCTGGAGATAGCTGAGCACAAGTGCTTTGCAATGTCTGTCAGCCCCATTGAAATGAATGCAGTGGTGGATACACATGCTGGCCATCACGGGTGGGAAAAACATCTCCACTGTAATGAGAAGAGGGGAAATGAGACCCCCACTCTCAGGATCATTTGGATTCTCAGCTATGAGACTCTTACTTAACATAAAGTTATGCCTTATTCTGTCGATAGGGGATACCTTTTGATTTTGGGATAGCCCCATTAATTCTAGAGAATCACAGTTGCCCGCTCACCTGTGCAATACTTACTGAACTGAATTGAATCAACTTAGTTTGCTTTACTCCTATTGTTACAATACCGGTTAATCCAATAGCCCGGAGGAGATGGTTGAGCACAGTTTAGGATGTTGATAAAGGTCTTCAGAGAATCAGCTTGCGAGATGATCATAGTATGGTAGGTAACCCAGAAGAGTTTGGGAACAGTCTGGGAAATTTGTCAGCAGCATAAAAATACTTGCTGATTGTTTGTACCTTCCTGGCTTATAGGAATGAACATTTATACCAAAGATTGTTTCTCCATATAGCAGCAATTCTCAATTCCCTGCCCATGTAACTGAAAAGTAAATGAGCAGCAACGTGCCCATAAATCAACGCTGGTTACAATGTGGTGAAAATGCAGTGTAAAAGTACTCAAGCAAAGTTCAGGCTTTACTTGGGTCCAATTGGGAAGCAAAGTGGGACAATATTGACCAGCTTGGTTATGGACAAGTTTAAGGACAAAGTACCAGCCTCCAGTAGTAAGTAGTAGAAGTACAGCACAATTCTTCAAAATAGAAAAACAGCAGCCACTAGTGATCAATTCCTGAGAACAATAAAATCCAGACACCTATTATATTTAATCATTTATGTTTAATTTTCATATAAATCAGAATGTGTGGCACATTACAGTGTAATAGGGTGTGAACTGAACAACTTCATACAAGTATCACGGGAGAGAATATGCAACACAAGTAAAAGGAGGAAAATGAACTTACAAAACTATAAGGCTGGGTTCTCACAGGGCGGATTCTCGGCGGAAATCTCGCGGTTTGGCCGCAGCGAAAAACCGCAAGATTTCTGCCGGGAGAACCGCCACTGCAAAACCCGCGGCGGTTTTGTAGCGGCCCGGCCGCTCACTCTTCCGCTGCAGCTGGCGCTCCCATAGAGGAGAGCGCGGCCGCAGCGGAAAAAAAAAATTGACATGCTGCGGTCGGCAAATCTCGTCCACATGGCTGGCTAATCCCGGGATTAGTGGCCGCATGCAGATTTGCCGCGGTGAAATTCCGCACGGAATTTCCGCGGCAAATCCGCCCCGTGTGAACCCAGCCTAAATGTATACTACAAGTATTAATGCTAACTAAATAAGATTAAGTACGATTAGCAAACAGTTGACAAAAATATGTATTTTGCATGATTACGAACCAAGTCCTATCACTAGCTAACTAGCGCTAATCACTTCTGATATATTTTCTCATCAGTTAGCAATTAGTGATTGCAATATTGGTGACACTCTTTAAACAACAAACAGACAATATATCAACAATAAGCAACTATTCTAAAATGACTGTTTGTCACAATCAGTCAAAATTAATGTTAAATGTCCAAAAACTTATTCACAATGGGCGGAAGTGTTCACCTAAAGAAAAAGTCCTATAAAGAACTAGCTCGGCTCCAGAAATATTCTTTTACTTTCACTATATGTATGAGCCAGCAGGTTTACCTGAGTCTGACTAAATAACATACGGTGACTAGCAGACCTGCATAGTCCCTATCATTGTCTGGGTTAATTTGGAGACATGCAGGGTTTAACCGAGGGCTGATTTCACTCAGGAACTCTCAATGGTAGCTGTACTGTAATGTGAATGGAGGGTCTTTCAACATCTGCTGACAATCCCTGATACAAAGAACTGTAGGACGTTCCAACTTGCTTTCTTCTGGTATCTTGCTCCTTGTGGTCAACTCAGTAGTGGTCCCTCCAGCAATAACCCCTTGTGAACGATAACCCTGGAATGTATCTATGTCGCAGCAGCTCTTCCTTAAGTAAAGGTCTCCGTGCCATTGGCTATGCGCTATTTCTCTGGCTCCAATCACTACACAAGAAAAGATGTGTAAAGACGAGAGATCCTGTGCACTCCGTGTGCAGCTTCCTCAGTCTCATGCTACTGCTTCTGCTCACTGCTGCACAGCCTTCTGCACAATCTACGTAGTGGCATCTGCCCCTCTGACGCAGCTCTTAAATCCTTAATATCTCTCTTTCTGGACACTAGTTAGTCTCCAGGACCTATTTTGAGGGTGGGGGTTTATATCCAGCAGTCTCACAAGACTTCACCAAAATACCAACCATGCGCCTCTTAGATCGCGCGTCACTACACTGTTTCCCTTCCAACCAGGTATGGACAGGAATGGAGCAGTGGCTATTACAAAACCTAGAGCTGCAGTATGGGTGGCTGTATCCACTAAAGGGTGTAAGCAGAGTGCTCCTCTCCACTTACACATGCAGATATATAATGTCTGACTGATAACATCTAGAATAATTCACATTACTGAATCTGTGGTATTCTTGGCATAGAAGTTTCGAAATATACTGCAATAAACTGAATTTCATTTAATTGAACGTTGCAAAACCTTTACATAAATAACCCACATTAAGTCTGACTTTTGAATATTAAAAGCACAGTATAAATAATTGTGAAAAGATTGCAAGTGAAATATATTTTCCGATTGTTTTGCATTTCTCTTTGCATAGTACTAATCAAGTGCTCAGCATATATGTAGCCAGTGGATATGATTTTCTCAGAGTGCTTTGTTGGCTCACTGCCATTTTATGAACGCAGCACAATAACAATTTTCTTGAAGTTTTGTTAACTAGTTTCTATTGAGTTAAGAGCACTTACTGTACATCTTTAACATATTCCTCCACTGTGATTTTGTAATGGCAGGGTATAAAACTATAATCACACCTACAGTATGAAACATATTGACTTTTTTTGCTGTAAATGTTCCATGATAATTGTGATTTAAAACAGACAAATGCATATTGATATAAAACATGAGATTTTAAGCATATACTAAGGAGTAATAATCCACAATAGTCTTCCATTCATGAAGAAAAAATGTAAGACCGGATATCAATATGACAAAGTATCAAAACTAAAACCGATTGACAGAAAGATTGTATGCCATATACCAACTGGAGATTTTACAGTAAAATATCTGAAATGATAGCCCCCCCCCCCCCCCCCCCTTTAACCTATTTACAGGTTAAATCATATGTAGCTTCAAGTGATACATTCTATTGGTAACTGCAGTATTTAAAGTATGTATTAATACCAAAACTCCCTTTATTTAACCCCTCCTTAAGGACCAGACACTTTTTAGTGTTTCTACCCATGTAGAGGTTTTACTACTCTGTTTTTTTTCTTCAGATACCCAAATTATTCTTGCTACGTTTTTTCCGTGACCTATAGGGCTATTTTTTAAATATATTTTTTTCACAGACTTTTTTTTCCTGTTATTTAGTTTCATTAGGAGTAAAAAGCTGAAAAAAATTTTTTTTTTGTAAAAAATGTATAGTTTTTATTTTTGAAATTACTACATTACGTTAAAACCATTAGGCTTATATCAAGTACAGGAATGGTTCCTCATCTTGTTTTGGATATATAATTTGTATAGTCTCCGCCTACATGTTGCACGTGGCGGTAGTTTTGATTTTCTTTTATTTGTATGTTATTCTGTAATTTTTTTTAACCTATTTTTGTAACTGTTTTCTTTACCATTTATGTCCCCATGACATCATATAAGACCTCTGAAGGTCATTCACATTGTCTTTTTCTTATTTCATACTTTTCCACTGTAGCTGGGGCATCCATAGGACCCCAGTTACAAGGGAAAAGATTACATTGTAGTGACAGTGATCACTAACAGAGCTGATCTGGATCTGCTATGATCCTGCAGCTCTGCTGAGGGAGGGGGCACCCAAAGGTCACATGATCACCAGGTTGAATAGAGGAAGTTACACTTCCGCTTTCTCCCTTCACTACATAGTGTTCATTGAGCACACTGCAGCCTGCAAGAGTGAAGGCGGAAGCTGCTAAAAACCACTTCTACTTTCTCTTCAGGGTCCTAAGGGACCCTCTGAGCAGTAACAGCATTATCAAGTACCTACTTAACAGCAATAGTGCCCTCTTAATATAAATTATACCCACTTTGTAGTAATAGTGTCCTCTTCTTAATCATTTTGCTCCCATGTGACCCCTTTGTAGTATGGTTCCCCCTCTTAATACCATCACTAAGCTATCCATAAATGACGCCAAGTTCTCTTCCAGCTGAGTGCATGTGGCACTATGGAATAACATCATGGAGCACCTTTCTTTGGGACATTGAAGGTCCTAGCTGGAGGCTGCAGTATCTGTGCCCTTGTACACTGCAGAGCCCCCGGTGTCCTGACGTCTGCTTTGATCACGTCCCTTTGAGTGGCAGCAGTACAGGTCAGCATGCTGATCTGAGAAAAGCAACAATAGCAGAAGACAGATGGAATGTGTTAATTAGAGGCCAGATGGGATACGGTATTTTTTATTTTGCATTGTGAATATGAAGTAGTTTTTACTGTGAAAGGACAATAAAGTTGGTTGTGTCCAGTTTCAAATGACAGACCTCTATATTGGAGTGAATTTCATGTTACCACTGTCCTTTTTAGCATGACACTAGTCAGTTTTTATTGAAGCCAGCCTCACTTATGACCCAATGTTCATCTTCTAGGCGTCCTTTCCTGATTTTAGTTCAATTGTTCTACAGCGCTATCCCACACTCTGTTGGTTCTCCAAACAATTCATGCTTTGGATCCCTGCAGTCTCCCACTCAGTAAAGATGGTGGTCTGTCATTTAGTAAAGCAGCAGCCAGCAGTATAGTTTCTCTCTGCAATCTTTATACTTCCTGTAGGCTCTTTCTCTCCGGCTCTGCAGGCTATAACTATACCCAAAGCCAACAGACAACATCTCTGCTCTGTCACTCGGCTCCTGGGCTCTTCTGATAGCACAGTAGATATTACGCTTTTTTATATTAGGAGTAGAGATGAGCGAACACGTTCGGCTCCGCCCCTTTTTCGCCCGAACACCGAACTTTGCGAACACTTCAGTGTTCGGGCGAAAAAGTTCGGGGGCCGCCGTGGCAGCGCGGGGGGGTGCGGCGGGGAGTGGGGGGGAGAGGGAGAGAGAGAGGGCTCCCCCCTGTTCCCCGCTACTGCCGCCCGCGCCGCCGCGCATCTCCCCGCCCCCCGGCGGCACCCGGACACTTACGCGCGAACACTGCAGTGTTCGGCAAAGCCGGTGTCCGGGTGCGGATGTGTCCGTAACGGACACGTTCGCTCATCCCTAATTAGGAGTCCAACCCTATGAGAACATAGCCCTTAAGACATTTCCAATTCCATAGTTCTGAAATTAGACACATTTTGTGGTACATGGAATAAACAGGGAAATTTGGAGCACTCTTTAGTGCAATTCACAGTCCCTCACTGTAGCAACCATTTAATCCTACAAGGGAGTCCCTTATGTCTGTATCCAGACATTGGTTACATTAAGCAATCTTTTGTGAGAACCATTTTATTAGTAACCAGGTTTTCTGTGCCTTGATTTAATGGGCAGAGCACCTGTGAAATTCCCATTACCAATCTTATCTGAATCACTTTTTACCAATTAGCCTTTGGAAAAGTCATTAACACAGAGAATACCTTCTTTTCTCCCTGTTCTGTGTATGTTAACATACAATACATGTTTTTATTGACATACGCAACTGTTAGTGTATTATTAGTTTAGTTAGATTATGTTTATCTATAATTGTGACTTAGATGACAATCAGACTACATGCTATTAGCAAGCAATGCAGAAATTCAGGTAATTTCAAAACATTCAATTACTTTTTCTTGCAGCTGTACAATGTACTGGCTATATTTAATAAATGGTACAAAGCAAATATATTGTTTGTTTTTTGACCAACACATAGACAATAAAAATTGTTTGTGTTCATGAAATATATTCATAGTACTTATATATTTTAATTTTTTTTACAACAGTTGCTGATTTTCAATTAAAGGGGTTGTCCCGCGGCAGCAAGTGGGTCTATACACTTCTGTATGGCCATATTAATGCACTTTGTAATATACATTGTGCATTAATTATGAGCCATACAGAAGTTATAAAAAGTTTTTTACTTACCTGCTCCGTTGCTGGCGTCCTCGTCTCCATGGTGCCGACTAATTTTCGCCCTCCGATGGCCAAATTAGCCGCGCTTGCGCAGTCCTGGTCTTCTGCTCTCTTCAATGGAGCCGCTCGTGCAGAATGCAGGCTCCGTGTAGCTCCGCCCCGTCACGTGCCGATTCCAGCCAATCAGGAGGCTGGAATCGGCAATGGACCGCACAGAAGAGCTGCAGTGCACGGAGGAAGAGGATTCCGGCGGCCATCTTCACAGGTAAGTATAGAAGTCACCGGAGCGCGGGGATTAAGGTAAGCGCTCCGGTAAGCTTTCTGTACGGCCCTGCATCGGGGTTGTCTCGCGCCGAACGGGGAGGGGGGGGGTTGAAAAAAAAAAAACCCGTTTCGGCGTGGGACAACCCCTTTAAGTATGTCTTGTTTGTTATAGAATGTGAAACTAAGCAGGGACTTAAAATATCCACACAACTGTGACCTTCGTGTCATTGTTTTCAAAGCATAAATGTGCCCTAATATTAAATTTGAATCCTTCTTGTAATTTATTTACCAGGAATTATAGTCAATGGAATACATTAAGACATTTTTAAACTTTTTTTTCCAGAACTGTGTATTCCTTAATTGACTGCAGTATTAAAACCTGCTGGGAAGGCTTCACTGAAAACCTAAGGCAGTTTTTGCTAAAGGCAAAATTGCTGCCCCAAATTCATCTACTGCTGTGATGATTTTAAGGATGGACCAAAAGGTTAATAGTTTAAATCCTAGTCCCTGTAGATAAAGATGATAAGAACCTATTTGATGTTGAAGGCATTGATGTGGAATAGAAATCTGGAAAAGAGTTTTACTTTTTTCACTTTTTTTTAAAGGCCTCTTCCTGTATTTTCTAAAGATGTACTATTTTATGCCAAGTAGAGTATGTAACAATGAAGAAGCACTCACAAGAACTGCATGCAAGAAAAGTCAAGCGGTGAAACCCCTTTACCAAAAGAATCATAAAAATTATCAGCATAGATATTCTCAATGCTATCTATTACAGACATCAATAGAGGAGTTAGGCTAGTATAAAGCTCTCTTTACTACTTTGCTTTACTAGCGTTGGTTGTTGGAAAAGCAGGAGGTCATCATGTTTCAAAATGAATATATCTGCTTTAAAAGGGGGTTCTCTATTCTAGAAAACTAATTTTATAATATATTATTAGGAAAGGTTGTTTTTTAGAGAAGATTCCCATGTTTAGGACCCTAATGTATTAGCCATAGTGAAGGATGGCTTGAAAAAAAATCTAGAAGGCAATCAGCATCCTTATATTCTATAGGCAGCCAATTGATTTCAATGAACATGTGTAGTAGGATTGAATATTTGCTACTGGGTACCTTCTCACAGAATACAACTGATTGTAACTGTGATGTGTTTAACCTTTCATGTTCTTAGATTTCGTTTTACCAGTGTTGAGTGAACCAAAACAGTGGAACCCTGTTTTGGGTCAAACTTTGCTTAAATGTAAGTGCAAACTTGAATCGTTGGCAATTCATCTCCTCTTCATCCTTTCTCCTCCTCCTACAGGGCTTTTGTGGTTCTAAAACAGTGCAATACAACAGGTTTAGGAGTATTGGTGAACTTCAGTTTTGGTTCAAACTATTTTGGACCAAACCAAAATTTTTGACCAAATTCATGAATCGAACTAACTGAGGTTTTTAAGTTTGTTCATCACTATTCTTTACTATTATACATGAGTTCATTTTTTGAATACAGATGTGGCATATAGGGCTCATAGAGAATAATAGAGGGAGGACCCCCTGAGGTACTGCGAATTGCGTGGCTACCAGTGGCTTACTCTAAGTCATCAAATGAGACAATCCTTTTAATAAGGGTTCAAGTTCCACAAGTTCAAATCCTGGTTAAATTTGTTTGTTACATAGCTTGTTTGTTTTTTAGCTACTAGTTTAAATACTTTTTGTATATTTTAATTATTTGTTTTCTACTATGATTTGTTACAAACATACTTAATTATAGTGTTCTCTATCAACTTATTTTCTTTTTTCCTCTCTAAGCAATTAGTAGTTTCACCATGGTGATAATCATAATTATTAGTGCAGTGACTGGGTCACACTGAAGGTGGACATCAATCTGAAGTTGTTGTGGATTTTTTTAACATGACGAAAACATGGTATTTTAACAGAGGTGGGTAGACTTTTTATATCCACTGTATGTCCATAAAAGTTTAGTCTACTACCCCTCCCAATGCTGATCCAGAGGAAGGCAAAAAACCTCAGTGAGGTACAAACCAATTGTCGTCATTTAAGGGAAAAAAATCCTTTTTGACTCCAATCTGGCAATCGGAATAATCTCTGAATCGAAATAACATGTAATATTGTAACACTCAAAGGCATCCAGGTCTCTCTGAAACTCTATTTGAATCTGCCATCACTACATCCTCATGTAGAGAGTTCCATAGTAACAACCCCCTTCTATGTCAATGTAGAAACCTTTTTTCCTCTAGATGTAGAGGATTCCTCCTTGTTGCAGTCAGTCCTAGGTGTAAATAGATGATCTCTTTATACACCCCATGATCCTATTTGCCTTGGCAGCAGCTGTCTGATACTGTTTGCTCCAGTCACAATTACAGTTAACTAAAATCCCCATGTCCTTTTCCATGTCAGTTTTGCACAAGGGTGTCCCATTTAGTGTGTAATGGTGACATGTATTTCTGTTCATGTGCATAACCTTAGATTTATCAGTGTTAAACCTCATTTGCCAATTTTTTGCCCAAGCCCCCAACTTATCCAGATCCATTTGCAACCGCATTCTGTCCTCTCTGGTGTTAATTTCTTTACATAGCTTTGTATCATCTGCAAATATTGATATTTTACAGCACAATCCTTCTACCAGGTCATTAATAAATAAATTAAAAAGAATAAAGCCCAATACTGATTCCTGTACACCACTAATACCCCGCTAGTAATGGTGACCCAATCAGAGTATGTATCATTAATAACAACCCTCTGCTTTCTATCATTGAGCCAGTTACTTACCGACTTTTATACATTCTCCCCGGTCCAGTCTAGAACTTGTCTCCTCGTAGAAGCTGATCAGATTTGTTCGGCAGGAGCTGCCTCTCATCAACCAATGTTGATATGAAGTTATACAGCTATATTCATTGACATACTCCAGGATAGCATCTCTAAGAAACCCCTCAAACATTTTACCCACAATAGAAGCAAGACATACAGCACCAGAATCAGGCTCATAACATAAATGCTGTGGCAGATCTAAGTGTTTGTGCTGTGGGGGCACCAATGGGCTTACATCAGCACCTCAGTACATCAGAGTGGAAAAAATAGAAATAGAGCCAGGAGGAGAATGACTCGTGTGGGTCCAGAAAATACTGCTGCACTGAGCAAGAAACTCATCTGGCTGAGTGGACCTAAGGGAAGTGATTGTCTAAGCCTAAATCCACCAAGTGATACCCCTACAACCAGGTGACCGGCGTCCTGTGCGACCACATAGGTTGCATGTAGCCAAGGCCAGCCATGGTTATCACCTCCTTCCTGCAGCTGTATATTTCTCATGTAGCACAAAGATCCAAGTTAAAATAGCCCCATAGAGATTTATGTGGACTAGGCTGATGTTTAAAGTTATTGGATGAATGATAAGGATACAGACTATTCCTGTATGTTCTTGTTATATATGCCTCACAGGAATGTAATGCACTAAATGTGCACAAAACAGAACACAAAAATTGATTTTCATTTTTTTCATTAATATTGCAATCATTTGCTACTTGTGATGTCTGCTGAAAATGTTAAACAAGAATCATAAGCAGATGCATTGATTTCTGAGACTTGAAGCATTATGTTCTAGAAATACTGAAACTTTATTCCTCTTGGTTTATTTAAGATTCATTTAATATATCAGTGAATTTTTGAAACTACTTACAATTTTAACAAATTATTGTTAATTCTCAATATAGACAGCAAAACGTAATCTATGATTAATTCAATATGCTAATCAGGGTGGCTTTGCATTATATTAACCATTTTGGGAGCAGACACTGTAAATTTACGGTGCCTGGTCCTTGGCTTAAAGCTTAGCCGTATGTAAAATTACGGCAGCGCTTTAGGCCTCCTGTTAGTGACAGCTGATAACCCGGAGGAGAAGGCAGGAGGGGTATTTAACCCTTTCTGCCTTCTGCTTCCCCAAGTACATAGTGCTCAATGAGTGCTGTGTACTATAAAAGTGAAAGTAAAGTGTAACCTTCTCTTCGGGAGCCGGATGGGGGGAGGGGGGTAGGTGTCATGTGACCGCTGAGGTTCCCTGCTACAGCAGAGCTGGAGGGTCATACTAGAGCCTGTCCTGGTCTTCCAGTGACTGATGTCATTACAGCGGATGTTTTCTCCTGTAACTGGGGCTCCTATGGATACCCCAGCTACAGTGGAAAAGTGTCAAATAAAAAAAAACAAAAAAAAAAAAACATGTGAATGTCCCCCAGAGGCCTTACATAATAATTTTGATAGCTAAAGGAAAAAAATAGGGCAGTAAAACCACCACATGGGTAAAATCCCCAAAAAGTGTCTGGTCCTTTAGGTACAAAACAGCCTGGGCCTTAAGGGGTTAAAGGGGTTTTCTGGGACTAAATTTTAATAACTTATCCTCAGGATATGTAATCTATATTTGATCAGTGGAAGTTCACAGCCTCGGACCCTGCTGATCAGCTGTTTGCACGAGCTATAGCGTTCGTGCAAGTGGCACAGTCTCTTTACTGCATACCAGGCACCGTTTTGTTCATTTTATAGTGGCTGAGAATGGTATAATGCAGTAGCATAGTATGTAAGACTGAAAAAAGACTCATGCCCATCCAGTTCAGCCTATTATCCTATATTAGTGATCCAGAGGAAGGCAAAAAAACCACGAGATACAAAACCAGTTTTCCTCATTTGAGTGACAAAAATCCCTCCATGCTGGTTAAGACACATTTACATGGAGTGATGATCACTCAAAAATCGCTCAAATTACAGTTTGAGTGACAGTTTTGAACGATCCTGTTTGCATAACTCTAAGTAGCTAATTAGCTACTTAAGGGCTCACTCCCACTGGCATTTTTTTCTCCACTGCGCTGCGAGAGTAAAGGAAAAGTCTCGCAGCACAGTGCAAGAAAAAAAAACGGCATCACGTCTGGATATCGCCAGTCTTTTCAATGGGGCCAGCGGCAGCAGCGCTAGCCCCATTGAAAAGAGATGGAGAATGCCGCGGACTTCTGCCACAGCTGTCACAGCTGTGGCAGAAGTCCGCAACATGCTATCCCATTACCTTCAATGGGATCGGCACTGCTGCTGATCGCATTGAAAGCACTGCTTTCTGGCAAGCCCCGCAGTATGATTATCGGGGAAGGGCTTGAAATATAAGCCCTTCCCCGATAATCATCAATAAGTGGTAAAAACTTTTATTTTTTTAAATTACTCACCTCTCCGGAGCTCAGACACTTCCTCCAGCTGGCTCCTCTGCACTGCTGTTAAGCTCTTTCAGCAGGCGGGGATTTAAAAATCCCCGCCTCCTGAAAGGGCTGTGCTGATTGGCTGAGGGCTCAGCCAATAGCAGCTAGTGCTTAGCTATTGGCTGAGCGCTCAGCCAATGACAGATAGCCCTTAGCTATTCTATTCCGGCATCTTTCTTGCGCTGCGAGGCAAGAGTTTTCTTGTGCTCTCGCAGCGCAAGAAAGAAAATATCGCCAGTGGGTGTCCACCCTAAGATTTATGCAGGCGGCGCAGGATACCACCGTGATAGCTCGGAGAACAATGCAGCTGTTTTTAATAGTTTTCTCGGGGCTTTCAGCTTCAGTTTAGGGCGCGCTTATTTTTTTACTTTAGCAATTACTCTCTCTGTCTCCACTTTTGCTGCTGTTATCTGTGTTTAACTTATTTTTCCTTTTAGGTTTTTAGTGCTTCTTCACTGCCTTCTTGTAAAGGGGGCAATTAACAACAAGAAGAAACCATTTAAACTACTAAGACATTTTTTTGAGCTACATTGTGTTTTTTTCCTATTCCTAACCCTTTTATTCCTGTAAGATATGTACTGCTGACAATTAGTATTTAAGATGATTTTAAAAAATTTCCCATTTCTTGTCTGTACTCTTATTTTTGAGGATATTGTCCCAGTCAATAAAGTTACACAAATCACAGTGGTATGAAGTATCTATATTTTTTTATAGGTTGAGGCCGTCACAGATATAGAGTTAAAAAGAATAAATTTTATTAGTAATTAATTTAAAAAGTCAAAGCCTACCAACAAAAAAACAGTCACATAGAACATATAGTGACAGGACAAACAGTTAACATAAAAAGGGAGGATCTTATGGGGGGTAAGGGAGGGGGGAGTATATCTACAGTTCCCGTGTAGCCCTCCAGAGGTCCTCAGGAGTCACTTATATAAGATGGTTCACTATCAAGGTAAGTATTTAGTACTTGAGCTGTTATGATTCGCATCCCCTTGAGATGGCGATTGTTTTTTAGTGCGAACCAGACAGCCCTTTTATTTATAAGGACTCGTATGATTTTTAGTATGGTATTCAAATCAGTGTCGTTTGGTGTATTGTTTACACTGTATCATTTCGTGCATTGTTTACACTGTATTCATATTATTTTTGACTCTCATTTGTTTTTGCTCTACGCGTTTCCCTATCGGGATAGCCGATAGTTCGTCAGGAGCTGGGCAACAATACGCCCCTAGAGAAGTAGGAGAGAGTTTTCTATCAGAAATGATCACCAAAACGATGGCTAAAATGTGCCTGTCACTTTTCAATAAAGAGATTCCTAGATTCCTCAAAATTGCCTCATTTATAAATTGCGCTTGGATTCTATCTGTAGAGTGAATCCTACGTATGCTTGAAACCTATAAGGTCCAGAAAGCTATTTAACTGGATCCTATTGCCTGGCAACTGAATGCCGTATTCGCATTAGATAGTGTAACTCTAAGATAGAGTAAAGTAACTGTGCATCGTGTATTATACACGGCGACGATGCATGTGCAAAATAGCCAGAATTTTGTCCACCTCCAATCGTGTCTCAAGATCCTTGGTGATTTTCGTAGGGTTAACACCAAGAGACCTTGGCTCTTGGAAAAATGACTGTCAGGTTAAACACCTATTAGCCCAGCACAATGATAGCATGCAGGATATACAGCCCCACCTCAGGCTAAGACCTACTAGTAACTGCCACAATGGCAAAAAGCATTTTAAACTGGCTATAAGGCTTGCATTCAGTAAGGCAGAATTAGCTGTAATAGCTTATAGAGCGAGACAGAAGGTATAGAGCAGGGCAAGAGGAGTGCCAGGAGTGATCTCCAGCAGCACCTGCAGCTCTGATGGTGAGCTGTAGGCATCTGAAGTCCATGTGTGTAGGTCTGGGTTATATATCTATAACTCCTCCCAGTGGGTCGTCCTGTCAATTAGCTAGCCAATCCTAGGGGACAGGGGGTGTGTCTATCATTAGTATACACAGGTCTCTTTTAAGCTGGATGGTTACCTTAGTTTATTCCTTCCTAGGTATATACACGTTCTTCTAGGTGTGTCCTCGAATGTCATATGTTGTGTATGAATATATGACTCACTCATGTTCCACATCACCTGCAGTCTTGTATACAAGGTAATGTATCGCATCGTGCTCCGGAATCTGAGCTGTATTTAGAAGGATGACTGTATTCAAAAATACTTTTGTGCATATACGAGCACACTATTGAAGAGGCGTGCCTGGGGGGTTATCCTCCAATCATACATAATGTATGTAGATGTGCCCCATCGTACGCCAATCTCTACCTGGGCTGGTGGGAGGAAAAACATATCTACAATAACGACCAATGGTCTGACAATATCGTCTTATGGCTGAGATACATTGACGATATCCTAATTCTGTGGAAGGGAACCAAGGAGTCTTTCCAAGAATTCGTCAATGTACTCAACACCAACAACCTCAATCTGAAAGTTACCTCAGAGATCAATGAAAAAACTGTAGCTTTCTTAGATCTTCTCATTCATAAAAAGGATGACGGGTCGATTGTGTCAACGCTGTATCGTAAAACAACAGCGACAAATAGTTTGCTCAAATGGGACAGCTTCCATCCCGTAGCCCTGAAACAAGGTATCCCGAAAGGGCAATTCCTTAGACTTAAAAGGAACTGATCTGATATACAAGACTTCCAACTGGAAAGCCTCAAATTAAAACAACGCTTTATGAACCGAGACTATCCAGTGGATGTCATCGAGAAGGCATATACATATGCCAAAGAACAACCAAGGAACACCCTCTTGGTTCCTCGTCAACGTGAGACATCTAATATCTCTCGAATTATCGGGACCTACGATACAGGCAACAAGCACGTAAGAAATATCCTGGGGCACTATTGGGACATTCTCACCAAAGACCCCGATCTGATTGATGTAATTCCACCACGACCAGCAATTACCTTCAGACGGGGCCATAATTTACGAGATCATTTGGTGAAAAGCCATTTGGCACCCCCGGTATCACAATCCAATTGGTTGGGTAGCAGTAAACCCATGGGAACTTTTAAATGCCATGATTGCGCAGCATGCCCTTTCATTCTGAAGAGCAATACATTTGTTAGTGCCAGTACGAAAAAATCCTATACCAACAGATGCTTCATCAACTGTCGGTCCAAAAACATCATCTATATGGCCTCCTGTACCTGCCCGATGAACTATATCGGCAAGACGCTGCAACAATTTCGTAGACGCATATTAGGCCATATAGGGAATATCCGTCGGGGAGAATCAACCCCCTTAGCAGATCATATTAAGACAGTCCATGGAGGAGATGAAAATGCCATAAGATTCCAAGGGATCGAAATGATACGCACGAATATAAGAAGAGGCCATATCGACAAAAGACTCCTACAAAAGGAGGCATCTTGGATTTTTCGTCTGGACACTCTGACTCCTAAAGGCCTCAATGCCACTTTAAATTTTAATTGTTTCCTTTAAATTCTATACATGTACAAGCGAAGCTGTCCCATTTGAGCAAAAACTACCTGAATTAGGGACAAGACGCTACTTTCACTGACGTGATACTAAACGGTTCTTTTTTTAATCACTATGAAATCTTGATCCTGATTTGTATCTATCGGATATATCGGGACCATCCCTACCACATTTAAATGCAACCGTCATCATTCTGGTGTGCATGATGGTAGAGATCTCACTCGAGCCCTCTTCAACGATCTACCTGCATCATTAATGCATCTTTACATCTCAACATCAGCAACAAATACCAATGAATTATTTTCTTTCTATGTGTAGGACATTAATCTCTTATCATTAAAGAAACCAATCACCTCTATTTTAAGGTGTGGTTTCTTTCTAAATATATACGGATCATCTTTTTCCTTCCATTGGGGTCAGTCTCAACTATACAATCTCCCCGCTTCCTGGTCTAAAAAGCTAATAAGCAGATGATTCCAAAGACGCCAATTGAGGCGATAACGAAATCGGCCTGATTTACAGAATGATAGTATATATGCACGCTCAGCCTTCACATATCCTATCTACTCGGCTGACATACCCTATAAATCAGGGCAATAAGTGCCTCATAAGCTCCAAACCTCTCTCCCTCTCTGTGTATTAATAAAATACACTTCCACTCTGGACGAGGAAGAGGTGCTTGTCTTATGCATGAACAAAACAACCATAGGTATTGCAATAATAGACGGACTACATCTATATATATTATGCATGACTGGAGGATGAGCCCCCAGGCATGCTCCTCCAATAATGTGCCCTTACGCTTAACGATGTGCCCTCCAATAATGTGCCCTTACGCGTAATACACTTCCACTCTGGATGAGAAAGAGGTGTTTGTCTTATGCATGAACAAAACAACCATAGGTAGTGCAGTAATAGACGGACTACATCTATATACATTATGCATGACTGGAGGATGAGCCCCCAGGCATGCCCCTCCCATAATGTGCCCTTACGCGTAACGACTACATCTACATACATTATGTATGATTGGAGGATAAGCCCCCAGGCACGCCTCTTCAATAGTGTGCTCGTATATGCAACGAAAGTATTTTTGAATACAGTCATCCTTCTAAATACAGCTCAGATTCCGGAGCACGATGCAATACATTACCTTGTATACAAGACTGCAGGTGATGTGGAACATGAGTGAGTCATATATTCATACACAACATATGACATTCGAGGACACACCTAGAAGAACGTGTATATACCTAGGAAGGAATAAACTAAGGTAACCATCCAGCTTAAAAGAGACCTGTGTATACTAATGATAGACACACCCCCTGTCCCCTAGGATTGGCTAGCTAATTGACAGGACGACCCACTGGGAGGAGTTATAGATATATAACCCAGACCTACACACATGGACTTCAGATGCCTACAGCTCACCATCAGAGCTGCAGGTGCTGCTGGAGATCACTCCTGGCACTCCTCTTGCCCTGCTCTATACCTTCTGTCTCGCTCTATAAGCTATTACAGCTAATTCTGCCTTACTGAATGCAAGCCTTATAGCCAGTTTAAAATGCTTTTTGCCATTGTGGCAGTTACTAGTAGGTCTTAGCCTGAAGTGGGGCTGTATATCCTGCATGCTATCATTGTGCTGGGCTAATAGGTGTTTAACCTGACAGTCATTTTTCCAAGAGCCAAGGTCTCTTGGTGTTAACCCTACGAAAATCACCAAGGATCTTGAGACACGATTGGAGGTGGACAAAATTCTGGCTATTTTGCACATGCATCGTCGCCGTGTATAATACACGATGCACAGTTACTTTACTCTATCTTAGAGTTACACTATCTAATGCGAATACGGCATTCAGTTGCCAGGCAATAGGATCCAGTTGAATAGCTTTCTGGACCTTATAGGTTTCAAGCATACGTAGGATTCACTCTACAGATAGAATCCAAGCGCAATTTATAAATGAGGCAATTTTGAGGAATCTAGGAATCTCTTTATTGAAAAGTGACAGGCACATTTTAGCCATCGTTTTGGTGATCATTTCTGATAGAAAACTCTCTCCTACTTCTCTAGGGGCGTATTGTTGCCCAGCTCCTGACGAACTATCGGCTATCCCGATAGGGAAACGCGTAGAGCAAAAACAAATGAGAGTCAAAAATAATATGAATACAGTGTAAACAATGCACGAAATGATACAGTGTAAACAATACACCAAACGACACTGATTTGAATACCATACTAAAAATCATACGAGTCCTTATAAATAAAAGGGCTGTCTGGTTCGCACTGAAAAACAATCGCCATCTCAAGGGGATGCGAATCATAACAGCTCAAGTACTAAATACTTACCTTGAAAGTGAACCATCTTATATAAGTGACTCCTGAGGACCGCTGGAGGGCTACACGGGAACTGTAGATATACTCCCCCCTCCCTTACCCCCCATAAGATCCTCCCTTTTTATGTTAACTGTTTGTCCTGTCACTATATGTTCTATGTGACTGTTTTTTTGTTGGTAGGCTTTGACTTTTTAAATTAATTACTAATAAAATTTATTCTTTTTAACTCTATATCTGTGACGGCAGTCAATAAAGTTAAGATCGTCTCTATGGTAATTGAACTTTGCCATTATGAAATTGAGTATTTTTGTGGTACCCCAATAAAATATCCTGTTGAAAGACGTGTGCAAATTTCTTATATTATGTTCATTATTTCCTAGGTGCCCCCTACCTGTGCCTTTGTTATTTTGTCAGATATGTTGGTTGGATGCATCTGAGCTGCACGTAGGTTACATGACAAAAAAATGTGATATCACTGGCATGATAAAAAGCCATGGCAAACATTTCAGTACCACATCATTTTCAAGTAGTTGATAGGTATCTCCAAAGCAAACAAAAGAATGGCTTCACCAGAAGTTTAAAGTTTTTGAATAGCCCAGCCAGACCCCAGACCTGAATCTTATAGAAAATCTGTGGGTTGACTTGAAGAGGGCACTACACATGAGATGCCCTCACCATCTAACAGGAAGAGTGGGCAAAGGTTGCCAAGTCAGGATGTGCCATTCTGATAGACACCTACCCAAAAAGACTGAAGGCTGTTATGAAGACTACATCAACAAAGTATTATTTTTAGGGTGTGCATTAGAGTTGAGCGAACGTACTCTGTCGAGCTGGATGCTCGTTTGAGTATTAGCGTACTCGATGGGGCTCATTACTCTAATGAGCATCAAGCCGTGTTCGACCCCGCCCCAGTTTTTGGCTCCTCCCCGCTGTGACGTGCCTGTTTTTCCCCCTCCCCGCCGCGACGCAACGCGCGTCAATGGCAAATTTTTTGTCTGGCAGGCAGGGGAGAGAGAGAGAGAGAAGGAGAGAGAGAGACGAACCAAAAAAAAAAGTCGTCGTCCCCACATACAAAAATGCTTGAGTCTCCCATTGTAGCCAATGGGGTTCGTTACTCGAGTAGAGCTCTCGAATTTTACGAAAAGCTCAACTCGAATAACACGGACCCGAGCATTTGGGTGCTCGCTCATCTCTAGTGAGCATATTTTTCAGCCACATTATTTTAGTTTTTTTCCACCTTTAAATTTTAGTTTACATTTCAATAGAATTGTACAGATAACGGGTCACATTAAAGGTAGAAATACATTTTAAATGAATCATCTTCCCAGATTTTTTTATCCTGACAAAATTCGGCATTTTTAAAGGGGTGTGTGGACTTTTTATATCCAATGTATGTCTGTAGAAAGCAATGAAATGTGTAGGTTTTGTTGTGGCATTTTCATAACTTTTTCATGCATTTTTCGGGTCCATGGCATGGATGATGAATTCATGCATTCTTACAAGTAAAAAATGCAGAAAAAAACTGTGTGAAGGAAACATCATATATAATACATGACCAACAATTAAAATAATAGAATATTTCAATGCAATCAATCAAGAGATGCATATACTGAAAGCATAATGCACTGATAGAATAAAACATATAACAGAAATGTGCCATGTTGTCAGCTTTAAAAGCTTGAAGGGAAACTTTATTATAATAGGCTCTGGAGTAATTACTGAACTTTATGTAAAGGACAGTAACCGTATTTAATAATTAATCTTCTGTATGAATACATAATAAGACTTCAGCATAAAATAGACCCTTTGCAATACTTGTAATAACTTCAATATGCATAAATATGGAAGTCAGAAAAGCAAGCCAAGCAAATATTATAATATGCCAGACTAGCAAGTGAGGACACCTAAATCTTCTTTTGTAAAGAAGTAATTTATTTAAAAAAAAGGTTTTTGTATATTAGTTCCATCAAGCTTAATGTGAAAGTATTTAAGAAAAAAACCACAAGGTTTCTATATATAAACAGTTATTACCTCTTAACATTGATACAAAATACTTAACAATTGCTATTTGTAAGAAGGAATTTAGGTTTTGACGGACTGTATTATCATTCCCTACTGACTATACATATCTATGGAAAATTCTCTCAAATATTTCATGTGGAGCATGAGGTAACATAGAAACTGTCACACTGTGCTCCTGGGATCTGTACTTCTATGGGTTTCCAGGAGCACACTTCCACAGGTGTGGGGTGATTGAGCTAGCTGGGTGTGGAGTTCTCCAGCCAGCCAATCACCACCGGCCTGCTGCACATAAATACCAGTCCCTCTAGCTAGAGGATGCTGGTCATTTATCCATTTGCCATTTATCCATTATCTGTCAGAACTCTGGTGCTTGGAGTCATGCATGTTCTCCTTTGGTGTTCGTTGCATTCATGAGGTTTTGGGTAGGGCTGGAATTTATGTGCACAAGTCCGGTGGTGAATGATTGGTTGAAGCAATACACACCCATCCAGCTCAATCATCCCACACCTGTGGAAATGTGCTCCTGGAAATTTATAGACGTATAGGTCCCAGGAGCACAACGGGACAGAAACATTGAAGATTGATGGCAGAAAAGACCACTGTTATATAGTCCATCTAGTTTGCCCTTACAGTTTTGCATGACTCCCTATTAATAAGTCAAAAGCAGATCTTTGGGTTATTTCTTCCTGCTGAGTCATTTATCAAGTGAATCTGTCGTGTTCCTGCTTCCTCACTTATAAGAATTAGTTGAGGAGGAGTCTCTATATATGGTATATATATATATATATATATATATATATATATATATATATATATATATATATATCACTTTTGTTAGATCTTTGCAGTTTGCCTTTTGTTGAATATTCCATAGCTAGAAAATTGTGTATTCAACCCTTCTATTCAATCATGTAACCAAAATAAAATGGAAACCTGACAGTCCCATTAAAAGCCAACAGCAGCTGTTAGCAGCTCTTAAAAAAATGAAGAATCATTCATACACTGTACATTAGTAGTCCTCAATCAGTGGCCCAGGAGCCACATGTGGCTCATTACTCAATGGCATGGCTTACCATGAGAGTTCTCAGCTATGACTATATGCGTAAGGGTCTGCACTAGAGATGAGCGAACGTGTTCGGCTCCGCCCCTTTTCGCCCGAGCACCGAACTTTGCGAGCAATTCCGTGCTCGGGCGAAAAAAGTTCGGGGGTCGCCGTGGCAGCGCGGGGGGGGTGCGGCGGGGAGTGGGGGGGAGAGGGAGAGAGAGAGGGCTCCCCCCTGTTCCCCGCTGCTGCCGCCCGCGCCGCCGCGCCTCTCCCCGCCCCCCGGCGCCGGCCGAATCTTTACGCGCGGACACTGAAGTCCTCGGTAAAGCCGGTGTCTGGGTGCGTAAGTGTTCGTTTAGAACACGTTCGCTCATCTCTAGTCTGCACCGATAGGTTGCTTTCCTCTGTGGTTGCTCCATTATGTTTGTGTGGTGTATACTTACTATGTAAAGGAATGTTAGGAGAGATGATCCAGGTTAAGGATTTTTGTAAATGTACGGCCACTTTAAGTAATAACTAAGTGAACTGTAATAGTGTGCACCAAGTGTATGGTATGGTAAACTGGGCATGCATAAGTAGGCATGCCATTATGTTAATGGACCACCCTTAAATTGAAGCTTCTTACAGAATGCAAGGACAAGAGAACCAAGTCAGTAAATGATTTTAGAGAGAGCTTATTTTTAGTGTGCTCCTGCTTGTGATGCATTAAGATAGTTAATTAGGCAGAAGAGTAGGTGCAGCTGACATTGCAGTCATTATCTTTGTCGAGTGTCAAGCCTTTCATCAGAGAAGCTGCAAATTGAACACCAGACCAGAAACACTGATTGCCATATGCTGTCACCCACCAGATCGTTAGTATTTTGTACTACTATGAAATCTGCTACTATTTGCTTATGTTATTAGTGCCAGATTTTCAAGTAAAACTGAGTTGAAGCATTGTCAAAGGTCTAATTCCCTGCTGTGTCAACTAATTCAATACAATGCATGCAATACACAACATATAGTCCTCACGGAAGATCTGGTTACTGTAAGTTGGTCTTAGGCAAAGCCTAACACCAATGGCTGCCTATCCATGGCCGCAACGTAACATCGCTAGCAATATTCTGCAGTGGGGGAGGAGGGGAAGCACTAAAATGTCTCTGCGATGAGCCTATATTAATGATAGGCTCACCGCTGAGAATCGCGGCAAATAGCGTCATGTTGCGATTTTAATCACTCAAGCGGAAAATCTTTATGATTCTCCGCTTGTATGCAGTAGGCTGCGCTTTCCATAGTTATCCTATTGAAAGTGTGTCATGCGAGCTCCGCGTGCAATTTATCGCCGCAGATCTCGCTATGACACCTCGCCAGTGGACATCCAGCCTAACTCCCGCAGACCCATCCAATGAACCTGCATTACTATTTCATATGTACAGGCAATTGGCGTTATCTCAGACAGATCATATCCACCAAACAGTACCAATTTGAATGGTACAGTATATATAGTAAATGTTTGCAATTTCACAATTTCTTGATTCTCTACATTTAGGCTAGCACTACGCAACACACATTGTGCAGCTAAAGATCACATTAAGACCCTACTACATTTCATCCAGTGGAAGTGAATGCAGTCACGGTACGACTCACAAGTCGCCACAATCCAACACTTGTGCCGACTTGTGAAAGCCATCAGGTTTGTGAAATACTATAAAAGAAAATGATTTATCTTATATTACTTAGTTATCAGAAAGGCGGACAACGGGGGTGGGAGAGTCATAATGGATTATGACCACTATAATGAGGAAGCTCTGAAGATTTTGAATAATACTTATTATTATGAGAAATGAAGTAATTACATTGGCTTTATATGATATGATGAAAAAAGCAGTTGATACTAATAGTATATAAAAATGTGAATCAAAATATATTTGTGGAGTCTTACCTAAACTCCATACTTTTACTACATTCCTAAGATCCACAAAAATATTTTCCAACCACCAGGATGTCCTATAGTGGCAGGTATGTGCTCTATAACAAACCGCCTGTCCGAATATGTAGATGTTCAACTACAAAGGTATGTAAAAGAGTTGCCATCATATATCAAAGATTCTTGTCATCTGTTAGATATTCTCAAAAATGAAAGGTGGGAAAAATCTTTTCTATGGTGTACATTGGATGTGGAGGCTCTGTACTCCAATATCTCCCATGAATTGGGAATTAGCGCAATTAGTTTTGTTCTTGGGGAAGATTCCCTAATGCCACAGCAGCAATGAGAATTTATCCTAGAAGTGATTTCATTTATTTTATGTAACAATTATTTTTCATGTAATCAGATGTTTTATAGGCAGGTATTTGGGACTACCATGGGAACAAAATGTGCACCCAGTTTCGCTAATTTAGGAATAGGGGTTTTTGAAAGAAGCAGATTTCTAGATCCACGTATAAGAGGTATATAGACCATATTTTGATTATTTGGAATGGTAGCAAAGAAGAACTAAGAAGACATATTAGAGAATTAAATAAGAATGAATATAACTTCAAATTCAGATATGATAAATAAAGACAAAATTGTGTTCCTAGATCTTGAAATAGTATCTGAACAAAATAGTATAATCACAAGGTCATATTTCAAACTGGTTGACACAAATAGCTACTTTGGATTTCCATAGCTGCCATCTTAAAAAATGGAAAACGAACATTCCGTATGGTCAACTACAAAGAGTTAAAAGAAATTGTTCCAAAAAATCTGATTTTGAAGATAAAGCTATTATAGGGAAACAAAGGGTCAGAGAAAAAGGATATCCGAACACAATTATAGAGTCAGCATACCAGAGAGCACTTCATATTGAAAATAAAAACAAAGAAGTGCAAAGTAGCAATAAAATAAATGAAAGCATGACAGTATCTAAGTAAGGTGAAGAAAAAAGAGAAACAACAACTACACCAAATAAGATTAAAAAAAAAAATCGAAGATGGAAATAAGGACATAGTTTGTTATGAAATACAGCTCCCAACACAGCCAGATTAAAGTGATTATAAAGAAAATGTGGTCTATATTAAGAAATATCCTGTATTTGGGGAGAAATTTGGCAAAAAATTCCATTTGTATATTTCGGAGAAATAAAACTTTAAAAAATATTTTGGCTCCATCCTGTCCGAAAAACGAAAAGAAAAATCAACATACTGTGAATAGAGAAATACCAAGTGACAAAATAGGTTCATAAAAATGTGGTATAAAAAGATGTAAAAGCTGTATACATATTATGAACAAAAAGGACAATTGTGATCCTTCTTTCTAAAAAGTTGGAATGTCTTTATACTAAATCCATCAATGATCTTCGTACCAAAGAGATGTATTGGATCTTTAAATTGAACATATTGGTGCCCAATGGATTAAACAAGATGTTTGAGAAGGTATAGAAAGGGTCTCAGGAGTGAAGTATATATGTTGTAGTGAAGTAAGTGGTAAAGTCCAGGATGGTGGTGTATATACAACTGAGATTACTAAACTCCATGATATAACTCCGGAGTTTGCATTTGACAGGGGCTGTCCAGGTCACATGCATATTCCAGTTCTGGAAGTACCTGAACCTGGAACACAGCTGAAACATAATTGAAAAAGGAGCAGGAAAAGCTCAGTAAGAGAGAGATTGTGGCAGAGTGTGTTCAGCCAGACCAGAGAGAGGACGGACTGCGTGCAGAGTCCCTGGAAATCCGGGTGAAGAGAACATGGAGAGCTGAGGGAAGCAAAACCCTGAGGAAAGGGTTGGGTGAGAATCCCTGCATCAGATTACAAAGACTGTTATTTTGGGTGCCTTATGGACATTATATGGCTGGAGAAAGCCTGTATTTGTTTATGACTGAGAGTTTGGCAATAAACCACCCTGCTTTACCATCACCGGCCTCTGCTGCCGCCTGACTTCCTACAGCGGAAACATACCTGTTGTGGATCCTGCTTACAATGTGTATATCATTATTGTTTACCCTCTGTCTCCTCTTTTGGTGTGGGGGGAGAGATGCTTCATTGTAATAACATATATGTATTATCATTTTATTGTACCTTTGTAATTATTATAATATGGAGCAATTACAGCAAGTCACTTAATTTTTTTAGTAATGAGTATATATTTATATATTTAAGATTGTCGTTTAATGCATAAGCTCTTTTTTCATAGAAAGATAGTATATATACATATTTATGTATGATATTTTATAAGAGATCATTTAGATTGGGTATAGTCGTGAATTGTAATTGCTCACAAATAGAGGACTGAAAAACACTTATTTTATCTAAAGTACAATCAAGAATTAGTCCATGTAATATTATGAAAACAGAATGGGGACAGCGTGACGTAATGTATGGAGCGTGTGAGCTCCATATTGGGTGGCGCTGCATTCCAGCATATGTGATGACGTCACTAGTCCCTCTGAACCCGGAAGCGATAGTTTTCACGCCGGCTGAGTGCGACCAGGCACGTGAATGGATGCGGTCTGATATGTGAGTTAATGCTCTTTTATATAAATAATTGTTATATTTTAATATATGTTATTGTGCTTGTGAAAGTTGTGGTTTTAGCAACGAAACGCGTTGCACTACATCAAGATTAAAAACCATAATTGATATTAAGATAGTGTTCTGGAGTCTTCCCTTTCTGAGTGCCAAGCTCTTTTTTATTTAGTTTCACTGTGTTATTGGGCCTACTCTATGAGAAGGCACAATTTGCTAGGCGGCTCTCTTGTTGGTTCAGGAGTAAAGGGAACAACAGATGCATCCTGCTTTGATTTGCTATAAGTCTACTAGGACTTGGAGGTGTTGGTGATCAGCCACAGGCGGTTATCCCTCTAGCACTGGGTAAGTCCTTTTCCATCTTTCCTTCCTGCTGTGTTGAGATCGGTGGAGCGCTGTCCCTAATTTATGGTTTTTTGAAATTTCTGATGAACGCAACTTTAACTCTTGTTTTTGCTTGATGGCTAGTCAAACCTTGTTGAATCAAGATTTGATCATTTGTATTCTTCACTTCCTATTTACTTTCTAAAAGTGTTGTATGAGGAACACCACCAAGATGCTGCTTTATTGCTGCCATTAGTGTGTCAGTGTGGGTTGGATGGTGACTGGATGATCAATGTCATATGTCACTTTTGAAGTTTTTATAACCATATTTTGAAAGTAAAGATCTGAGAATTTCCTGGTAATCTTCCATTTAACTGGCTTTTAAAACACACAGTAAAAAAAATTCACAACCAGCCAAAACGTAGACAATGTAATTTTCTTTAAAAATAGAGAGACTAGTGATATATTGTTGCTGATTACTTTGAGAATGCCTATCCATCTTCAGGGGCCAGGAGAGCAGGTCAAGGACTTCAGGGAAATATTATACTTTTAAAATATTGCTGCAAATCAAGCAATGGTCAATTGATCATGAGAGATGCACTTGATGTGATATATTAAGCAAGCTGTTTGGAAGTTTACATGTGACACATTTTTAGATAAACCCCATAAATCATTGTGATATAAACATAAACCTCACATACTCACATAATCCATGGTTGTTTCAATTTAAAGTCACAGACTTATAGAAAACACCAATATATTAACGGCAACCATGTAAAGACTTTAAGCTGCTATTGACAATATAAAACCTAGACCAAAACAAATACAATTTTATATTAGATATACTCTTGCATTCATCATTAAGGTTGTTTGTTTTGCCTGACATGTCAACCATCTACATCCAAACTAGTATAGTTCTCTGTTAAAATCAATAAGAGTTTAGGCTTACAGCTAAGTAATATATTCAATTACTAATATTCAACCCAATTTTATAACATACCATAAAGCATTGAAGATAAACTACAATTCTCTCTAAATTCCTTTTTACTATACATACCTCAAACTGTAAGTTCTAATCAATCAGCTAAGACATAACCAACTCAAGAGTCAGAAAATGGAATGTTGTTTCAAAATAATAATTATTTTTCTTCCTCCTTTTTCCATCTTCTTCCTTAATTCTTTGTCATATTTTTCCTTGTTTCCTGCTTAGTTTTCTTGCTTTAAAAAGAAGAAAAATAAGAAAAATGAGAAAGTAGAGGAAGGAAAAGAAAGAAAAAGAAGGAAAGAAACTTGGCTGTTATGAGGAACTTTAATTATGTGAATATAAACTGGGAAAATGAAATCTGCGAATCTTATAAAGGAAACCTATTTCTGCTAAAAACTAAAGATAAAAATTAGTTTTCCCAACTTGTGCAGGACCCAACTAGAGAAAGGCTCCTTCTGGATCTAATAGTAACAAATAGACCTGACAGAATAAAAGAGGATCAGGTTGGGAGGCACCTAGGGAATAGTAAGCATAATATAATAAACTAGGTAATATACCCTGCATTGCATGGCAATTTTATGACTAGCAGTCCTGGAATATATAAAGTGAGAAACAAACATGAGCCCAGTATCACACTCTTATGAAAGCTGTCCAAAAGAAAATCTGTGTTGCCCATAGCAATCGATCACAGTGCAGCTTTCATTTAACCTCAGCAATATAAGAAATAGCAACCAATCACAGCACAGCTTTTATTTTATCTGAGCTGTAAAAGAAATGAAAGTGCAGCTGTGATTGGTTGCTATTGGCAACAAAAGTCACATGAGAAGTCGGTGAGTTTTCAACTTTTAATTATGCCACTAGTCATCGCCTGGTGCTGAAGAACGCTCGTGCAAAATGTTATTTAAATCGGACCAGAACTGTGGATTTGTATACTACACAAACAAACAAATTTAGCTTTTTCCATAGAAGATTTCCACTTGTATTTCAATATGCTGATCCGTCGGGGAAGGGGTGGAGGGGAGGGGGCACAAGAATATTAAACTTCAGGAAGCCAAACTTCGATCTGCTTAGAGATGACTTTAACCTTATTGACTGGAACAATGAATTCAAAAATATGAGTACAGAGAATAAATGGGTAATTTGTAAAAGAGTTTTAAATCTTCACTGTGGGAGATAAATACCTTATTGGAATGAAATGGTTAGTAACAGGAGAAAACCAGTGTGACTAAATATAAAAATATAAAGGTGGCAATAAACATCAAATATAGAACATTAAAGTACTAAAACAAGAAGGCAGCGACTAAGCACTACAAGGTTATAGGGTGGAAAATAAACAAAGTAAAAAGCAAATAACAACAAAGCTGGAAGTGGAGAGAGACTTATTGCCAACTAGAGTAAAATTAACCCTAAATTGTTCTTTAATTATATAAATAGTAAGAAGATTAAAACTGAAAGTGTTGGCCTCTTAACCCCTTCCCACACAAGGATGTTGATGTATATCCGGACTAGTTAAGAGTTCCAGTGAATGAAGGTATACTTACGTCTAATGGCTGACATAAGTTTACACGAGCTGGCGTCATCCCCAGTGGCAGCCGGCTGTGACTGACAGCTGGCCTGGCACTGCAACAGTGAGGACTAGTGAGAACACATATCCCCACTGTTAATCCCTTACATGCCACAATCAATGTTGGTTGTGTTATAATAATTAAAAAAAATCTTTTTTGTGCACTTTTACCCCAAAATTTTAGAAATTAAAATTAAAAAGTTTGATATCGTCGCATCCATAACGACTCATACAAAATAAATACCATAAATAAAAAGGCAAAACAAAGTCTAAATGCTCTTTTGTTCATTTCCCCTCCCAAAAAATGCAATAAAAGTGATTTTTAAAAATCCATGTTTGTTTCTGGCACTCAGATTTTTTTGGTCACTCTGTTCTGTCTGATCTGTGTCTTGTCTGCCTCTTTGTGTTGGGTCTGTTTCAGGCCTATTGTTCTGTCTGAGGCTTCTTGCATATCTGATCTATTTTTATGTTTATATTCTGTTAGTTCCTCTTCCTGTTTATGGTTTGCCCTTGCTCTTACCTGCATCCGTGTGCTCCTCTGTCTACTGCCAGTTCCTAAATTTGCTAGGCCATCAGGGATAGTCAGACCTGAGGTTCCAGTGCAGGGCCCTCCATTATTGGGGAGATTGCAGGTATTCTATGATTAGTTGTCTTGTTAGAGTAGGGACCACGAGACAATGAGGACCAATGAAGTTGGACTCATGGCTTAAGTAACTTGGCCAATTCATGAACTAATTCTTCATACTTTAAAAAGCAGTTCCATGTGGTTAATCTTGCGGGTATGCTGGTGAGTGCTCTGGGTGTTTGGCGTCTGTCCTTTCTCTGCCTGTCCATGAGTATGTAGTCCATCTCTTGGTTCTGATTTCTGAGTATTCCTTCTCAGTTCTGCCTGTATTCCTGAATCTGAGTTTGTTCTGACTACCTGTTTACAGTCCGTTTATCTGAGGAGTCAGCTACCAACCACTCCAGGACTGGCCTCAGCCTAGTAGGTTTGTCCAGTGAATCCATATTTTCCATAATCCATAACAACGTTTAGTCATTCACGACTCTCGGCGACCATGTAGGCGAGCTCCCTCCATGTTTTTTTTATTTCACACTGCTTATTTCAGTTGTATGATATCCATGGCAGTATTAGCTTTCACAGTATCAAGCCATTGTGTCCTTTGGCAGCCGGGTCTTCTTTTGCCACTTATCTGTCCAAGCATTATAGATTTTTCTAGCGACTCTGCTCGCATTGCATAGCCAAAATACATGAGTCTGCTCTTGATTGGTGTAAAGTGATTTTATTAGCTTTACTAGATGAGCTGATATGCCAGCTCTTGTAGGGCCTGCAGTTTGTCATGGTCGTTGCAGTCAAAGGCCTTGATGTAGTCGATGAAGCACATGTAAGATATTCTTTTGGTATTCTCGATATTCTTTTGGTATTTTTCCATGGTCCATCACAGGTTTGCAATATGGTTGTGGGTGTCACATCCTGTGCATCAGGGAGTTCCGCTTCAACTACTGATCTCAGTTTTTCCTCTAAGATTTTGAAAAGGATCTTGCTAGCATGATAAGGGCTATTGTTCAGTAGTTGCAGTAATTCTGAGAGTCACCTTTTTTGGTGGAGGAATGAAGACAGATCTTTTCCAGTCCTGTGGCCATTGTGTGGATGCCCATACTGCCTGGCACAGCGCTGTGATAGTTTTCACCGGGACTGGCAGCAATAGCTCTGTTGGCATGTTATCTATGCCTGGTGCTTTATTTTTGTCTGGTTGTTTCATTGCCATAACCACTTCTGACTCCATAATGGAGGGCTCCAAGTCCACAGGCTCCACCTCATGCACTGGTCCAGGTATGTGGTTGCAGGCATATAGTTCCTCTGAGTATTCCCTCCACTTATCCTTAATAGTCTGCAGTTCATTAAAATCCTTCCAATTTTTGACTTTGTTTGTGCTGCTGCATGCCAAGGAAGGTTTTTGGGCCATCTTGACCTATGAGAATAGGCTTCGCATATAGCCTTTCCTGGCTTCTTCTTCGAGTTGTTTGCAACGCTCATTCCAGTCCATTTCCTTATCTTTCCTTGCCGCTCACTAAAAGTTTGCATATGTACACTAAAATTGTACCAATAAAAACTATAGCTCGTCACACTAAAAGCAAGCTCTGACAGAACTCCATCAATGGAAAAATAAAGTTATGGGACATTGACTGTTGCAACCAGCATAAAAAATGTATCATGTCCTTTATGCTGCATAATTAACACTTAAAAAATGGCAGAATTGATGTTTTTCTTCTCTTTGTGCTCCAAAAAAAGTTATGCATTTTATATGTCACAAAATGGTAACAAAAGTTATGGCTTTTTAAAAGTCGAGAAGAAAAGCTCTCAAAAATTGGTGTGTCCTCAGGTCCAAAATAGGCCATGTCACCCAGGGTCCTTACACACGGAATGAGATTGTCCAAGGGACAGAGTGCATATGATTTCGTCAATTAGTGTAGATGTTGTTGCATTTTTAAGTGCGGAATGCTTCCTGCGAAACGTCTTTCAGAATTTGTGGGGTTTTTTTCTGCAGACTTTAATTTCAGAGTTACATCATCTGTATGTTAGAAATCCACAACAGCAATTCCGCAAGACGTCTTTAATTTCACAGCAGAAATATTTTACGCTGCGGAATTTAAACTTGCGGTTTTGAAGTAGAGAACGCCACTTTAACAGGTTCAGAGTTCAAACCCCATAGGGATAACATTGTGATGCTGAAATGCCCATGCGGACTGATTGTCCTATGTGAAAAGTCCCCAAGGGGATAAAAAGTAATGTAGAATAGTAGAGGGTGATGAGAAGAAAGCAACTCTATTAGTTTTTTCTCAACTGAATTTACAGAGATACATGAAATGTCAATTGAAATGCAGACTAATAAATTAAGCTCTCCATTCAATGTCAACAGGCTAACACAAAAAGAAGTACAGAGCGGTATCAGTGTGTATGGATGACATACACCCCTAGGTTCCAAAGGAATAAAGTAATGTGTTAGGCACATAATATCTTACATTTAAGGACTCTATAGTGATGGGGTCTGTTCCACTGGATTGGCGCATAGCTAACATGGTGCTAATTATAGTCCAGTAAGTCTAACTTCTATTGTGGGTAAAATGTTTGAAGGGTTTCTAAGAGATGCTATCCTGGAGTACCTCAATGAAAATAGCTGTATAACTCCATATCAGCATAGGACCATGAGGGATCACTCCTGTAAAACCAATCTATCAGTTTCTGTGAGAAGATAAGTTCCAGACTGGCCCGGGGGGAGTCATTGGATTTCATGTATCTCAATTTTTCCAAAATGTTTGAAAATGCTTAGACTGGGTTAAAGTGCGTGTAGGGCTTCTTCGCACGCCATATTGCGCAAGTACACTCGCCGCTATGGAGCGTAGATGCACATGACGTTTTTTTTGTTTTTTTCCGAGTATACAACAGCGGAAAGATAGGTCCTGCCCTGCTTTTCCCGCACGTAGTATTAACTACGTGTGAGAAAGATATGGCAAGGCCTATTTTTCTAACGCGAAAGTCAAAAGGACTTTCTAATGTTAAAAACGCATTGCGTATTGACTTTCATCTTAAATAAATGCAGCAATATCGCGTGAAAAAAATGCGCAGGAAAAACGGAAATGTGCAGGAGCCTGCAGAGATAGAAAGCTGAGGGTCTTCACTAATAGTATTAATAGTATTTTACAAAAGTGGTGAGGACTTCAGAAAATGCTGAAAAGTCATACGTTTTTCAACAAGTAAGACTTGCACAAATATCTGTGACTTTTCTTTTAAACGCGAATTCTGCTATAAAAAAATTATAAAACCCAACCCCCAATTTATGAAACCCATGCTTCACTTTATCCAACACATATGCTTCATATTTACTAGGATAATGCATTTATCAACATTTTCCAATTCTTTCCAACTTTGAAAAGAGCAAGAAAATGGCACTAAGTTGGATTGCATGCTACCTAGACTGGCAGACTGCTTGTACATTGCACCAGCAATGTTGTAGCTATCAATCTTCCCTCATGCTCCTCATTTATACCTTGGACAGCACAAAAATATTTGCAGTATACATTTGTAAAACAATTCATATAGATGGATTTTGCCCATAATACTAGCAGGTGCGCCATTTTGGGAAAGTAGCGTAAACGGTTTAGAGTATGTTGTTTGTTTTTATGGATTTGTAAAATTTCTTACTGATTTTTGTATAATACTTATGGCATCAATTGATATTCATGGCAATGTGCCTGGTTAATATTAGCAATAATTAGATGCATTAACTTCCATTTAGATGGATGAATATGATAATGTATTGTGACTGCTAATTTAATATGCAAATGAACATATACCACAAAGAGTTCTATGTGTTCTCTTTACCTTCTTTAAGTATACAAGTTTGATACTTTTACATTTGCTTAAAAAAGTTTGTATATTTCTATCATGTTAAATGATTTTAATAATTCTAATGCAATTCGTAGTTAGTGTTTATGAGCCCTGGATGATAGTTGAAAATTAAATAAAATAAATGTTTAAAAACCTTTTAAATGCTGAAGATGGCATAATACTACATATGCTTTGTCTGCCCTTAACAGTTATTTTAAAGAAGTTTTCCAGTTGTAAATAAGATCATTTCCTCTGCATCCAGACACCAGTACGTACGGATTGTAATTTACTTACACTCCAGAAACTATACTTCTTCTCTTTTCTGACAACCGATCACTTTATAGAGCCATCTCTGATAACAGATCACTTAATAGAGCCGTCTCTGATAACAGATCACTTAATAGAGCCGTCTCTGATGACAGATCACTTAATAAAGCCTTCTCTGATAACAGATCACTTAATAGAGCCGTCTCTGATAACAGATCACTTAATAGAGCCGTCTCTGATAACAGATCACTTAATAGAGCCGTCTCTGATAACAGATCACTTAATAGAGCCTTCTCTGATAACAGATCACTTAATAGAGCCGTCTCTGATAACAGATCACTTAATAGAGCCATCTCTGATAACAGATCACTTAATAAAGCCTTCTCTGATAACAGATCACTTAATAGAGCCGTCTCTGATAACAGATCACTTAATAGAGCCGTCTCTGATAACAGATCACTTAATAGAGCCGTCTCTGATAACAGATCACTTAATAGAGCCTTCTCTGATAACAGATCACTTAATAGAGCCGTCTCTGATAACAGATCACTTAATAGAGCCATCTCTGATAACAGATCACTTAATAGAGCCGTCTCTGATAACAGATCACTTAATAGAGCCTTCTCTGATAACAGATCACTTAATAGAGCCGTCTCTGATAACAGATCACTTAATAGAGCCGTCTCTGATAATAGATCACTTAATAGAGCCGTCTCTGATAACAGATCACTTAATAGAGTCATCTCTGATAACAGATCACTTAATAGAGCCGTCTCTGATAACAGATCACTTAATAGAGCTGTCTCTGATAATAGATCACTTAATAGAGCCGTCTCTGATTTTCTTATTTCTGCTGACATTCTAGGGCCATCATTTTTCTTTGTTCAAGAAATGGCTTGTTATCGCCTACATCACAGTGCAATACCAAATGTTCCCGGGTGTTGGGAAATAATGCTTGGGTGTAAAGAGGGTGGAGCATGAAAATGATTAGTCATTGTATAGGCAGGAGATCAAGTGCTGGCTGAGAAATCAGCACATAGTCTTATGGGAACTGTAGTGCAGGGGCAGTGGCCTGAGGAAAGCATAATGCCTGAGAAAGGGCCATAAGAGGTTTGCAAGCTTGCTATAATATCATGTATTTTTGTTTGCCATTAAAAGGTATCATATCTACAAGATATCTTGGTTTCTCTTGCTGGGAACAATCACATTTTGTTGTAGCAATGTTTCAAGACTATTTATCTCCTTCAGTGTAGATGATTGCAGTGGAGGTAGTCTGCCAAACGTCAAAATAGGAGACACCCATAGTTTTCTCCTATTTTGATGCTTGACAACTTATCTCCACTGGTTTAATTGAGCATTTCAGTTACTTGGACTTCCCTAGACATTCATGAGCTGTGTATATATACATCTAGTTGCAATAATTTCTACTGTTTGTCTGAAGAAAACAATAGCCCATAACATTACTATATCCCTGATGACACATCTTTTTTGATAGGTCAACCACATTCCCTGATCAAACTTTTTATTTACCCAGTCTCTATACACCCTCTTGGAAACCTGACCAGCTTTTTCCACCCTATTTCCCCCACACCCTAATATACTTTTTACCTGTATATATTTCATTATCCTCTGTAAGATCTTGCAAACAGGGCCCTCACCCCTATTGTTCAAAGTGTATCAGTTTATACTGTATGTTATGTCTTATTTTGTGTATTTTCCCTCTGACATGTAAAACACTACATAAATAAAGATTATTATTGATGAAATCAATAAAGTAATACCAGCTTGAATTGCATCTAACCTTAAGGCCAGCTGCACACCACTGGGTCGGATTCCAAATGCGGGATCCCAAACCGGAATCCAACCCTTGCCTGGCCGTTGACCCCATGTACCTGTAATTTATTTTCTTCCTCTGTACTGTGGATGATCCAGACGGCTCGCCGTATAAATTTTTCCACAACGTCCCTAGGCAATGATGAGGGTCCCGTGACCTTTCTGCAATGTTAATTGACCTCAATGGAAGCCATCTATGTGTGCAGCCCACACAAAAATAGAACATACTTCAATTTTTTCTCTGCAAGCGGAAAATCGCAATTGATTTCCACTCGTGTGCAGGAAAAAGCTCTTTTCCATTGCATGTTATGGGCGGTATTTGCTGCAGAACCCGGGGCGGATGCCCGCCCCGGATTCCACAATTCAAATCCAGCCATGTGCAGTCAGTCAAAATCTGTGGTGCCTTTTATTTTTCCTGGATACATGACCTTAAGATACTAAGACAGTAGGGGTCTGAAACTGCACACAGCACTTATATGTTATCAGATATATTGGTACAAAAAATGTGAAAATGTTTAAGTAATGTGTTGATGCGTGTATATACTGTAAGTATGTGTGCAGTGTGCAGAATGTGTGATTTACAGTGGAATGTAATTTACATAATATTTTGAGAGGGGTCAAATTTAGTTAAGGTGTCCTGTGTGTTCATGGGGTAAGAGAAAGGTGAAACACTGAAATTTTTTCCCTGGGTTTAACAAAACTACTGCTTTGGGATATGTTCACACATGTAGTTGGCTTTTTGCAGAACTGCCATTCACCCATTAAGGACCAAGCACAATAAGTATATGGCGCTTGGTCCTGGGCTTTAATTCCTGCCGATAGCAGATGTACCGGACAAGATTAAAGCCTCTGCTCCTGCAATCAAGCAGGAACAGATCAGGTTCTCAGCTGTTAGTCACAGCTGAGGACCCAGAGGAGAAGGGAGAAGCATTTTTTAACCACTTCTACTTTCTTCTTTCCTGGATACATAGCACTCAATGAGCGTTGTGTACTAAAAATTGAAAGTAGGAGTAATACTTTCACTATGCAACCCGGCAATCACGTGAACTGAAAAAACAGTTAGTGAAGAAGGATATTAAAAATAGCCCCTTATGTGCCAGAAAACAAATGTAGCAAAAATAATTTTGGTAGCTGAAGGAAAGAAAATAGGGCAGTAAAACCATCACATGAGTGAAATCCCACAAACTATCTAGTCTTTTAGGACCAAAACAGCCTGGTCCTTAAAGGGTTAGTAATGTTAGACTCAATAAATTATTTCCCACTAAGACTGGGTTATCCCTAGGGAATCATTTTACATATAGCCAAGAAAGCAAAAAGACAAGAAATGTAAGACTTTATGTTCCCAGAAGGAGACCCAAAGTTCTTGAATATGTATCTCTGTCTTTTCCAGACTTTATGACATTATATCAATAGTAAACTTGCGTATCACAAATAACTGTTATACATTCTGAGAAAATACTGTTTTCAGAGTTTGTCAGGTACTCTATGCTCGGGATTTTTGCCAATAATCTATTTTTAATTAAATATAGATCATGTAAGTCAAACAAAGCATCAAACAGCTGTTCATTACCAGCATCTGGAAACTGCAGAAGTCCAAAGCCACTCAAAGTAGTCTTAAAATAACTAGCATTTTTGTAACTCTGTATCATTGATCAGAATGATACACCATTACAAAAATACAAGTTTTGATAGAATTAGGACACAAATCACTATGAAAAATAAGATTAATAATAATAATTATGGCACCAACGTATTTCTAAGATAGCTATATATTAACACTACAGGACATACATTTAAGTCCTAGAGGTTTGGGGTTTGTATGGAAGGGGATTGGGAAGTGATACAGCTCGATACAATGTGGGTGCTGGCTGTTTCAGCTCCGATCAGCAGTGCAATTTATTGGAGCTGTTAACCATTTAAATGCCCTGATCGATGTTCAGGGTCCTGTATGGTCCTCTGCAATGAGCTCACTGGGTGCAGTGCAGTTGCCATAGCAGCTTGGACCTTCTGAAAGTCCCCAGGACTGCCATAATAGATTGCCTATCAAGCCAAGCCTGTAGCTTGGCTTGATAGATTGTCTTTCAAATCGCAGTATAATGTAATGCTATGACATTACATAGTACTGCAGGAGTGATCAAATAAAAAAAAAATGAAAAAATTATTTTTAAAAAGTTTCATTCTGATAGGGAGAGTGCATTCACGTTCGCTCACAAATTACCCTTGGCCTGTATGGCACAAGAGAAAAACTTAAAGCTCCTCTCCAGATGGTACAGATGTCCGGACTTGATCCACCGTATATTCCCCTTGGTGCCAGATACCTGTTGGAGGTGTGGGTCCGGGCTTGGCACCATGCTGCACATTTGGTGGGAATGCCCACTTATTTAGCCTTTCTTAGGAAGGTCTTTGAGCTGTACAAGGGAGTGTCTCATAGCATGGTGGAGGCCTCCCCGCAGCTAGCGCTACTGTCTGTCATACCAGGCCCTTTTATCACGGTTAAAAAGGGTCTTCTCCGTCATTTCCTCACTGCGGCCAGGGCTGTTGTTCCACACCACTGGCGGAGTACTGCTCCTCCCTCAATCTTAGAGTTTATCCAGGAGCTACACCAATTAATGTACACGGAGGAGCTGGTAGAGGAGGGTTTGGGGGAGACATGTTTGAGTGGATGCCCCTGGTCAACATGGAAACATTTCGTGACTCTGCTGAGTTCCAGAACATAACAGGTTGGTGAGGGGTGGGGGAGTCTATTCAGGTTCTCTGGGAGGCAGGGGACGAGGGGCCGCCACCTGGACAACCCACGCCTGGGTTCCGAAAGGACCTACCTCGATAGTCGCTAGAGGGTCTCTTTCATTTACTAATTAATGTCCTATTTACTTGTTTTTACCTTCTTTTGGTTTAAGGACCTATTAGTTTTTAGTTTTAGTGTGTTTTTATTTTTTTGTCCAGTAATTTAGGAGTTGCAAAAGCTGACAAGATATTAGTATAGGGGCCTGCCAGTGGTTTCAGTCCCCTAATGAGTGATATGCAAGTATAATTTAGCAGGGTAGTACTTTGCAGATACGCAGCAAGCACTACAACTGCCCTGTTTGGTACGATTCCCCCCCCCCCCCCTTTCTTCTTATTAATTTTTTTTCTCTTTTTCTCTCTCTCTGTTATATCTTTAATGTTTGGTTATTGTAGCAGTCCTGCGAGACCAGCTATTTGTTGTGTTCTTCTTTATTTGTGCGCACAATGTATACAAAAGATTTAATAAAAATTTATAAAACATAAAAAAGTTTTATTGATTATTAAAAAGATAAAAGGTAATAACAGTTAAGAAAAAAACTTTTACCGTACGTATATTAAACAAATCAAAATTAAAAAACAATAACATTTGGCATTGTTGAGTCCATAAGAGTCTGATCTATCAAAGTAATGCATTATTTACCATGCAAGGTGAATATCATCAGAAAAAATAAATAAATCACACCAAAAGTGCTCTTTTTTTTGTCACCCGTCTCCAAGAAAAAAATGTAATAAAAAGCGATCAAAAAGTCATGTGTACTCCAAAATTGTGACAATAGAAACTACAGAATGTCCCGCAAAAAATGTAGTTACAGAAAAAAATTAAAAACAATATGAATTTAGTAACGTAGTAATTATACTTCTGATCTTGAAGATCCAACATACCAGAGCGACGGATCCAAAATCAGAGCTTAGATTCTATAAAGATTCTTCAACCGAGCTTATAACATATAGTGTCAAAGTCCCCATTGAATCTGCAGTGTATACTGGGAGTTCTACGATAACCGCCCTAATAGTGGTGCATTGTGGTCTTTAAAAGAAATTTGGGGAAGATCGTATAACCCCTGGCGGACTACTATCCCTGTCAGCTTATTTGGACTGATAGTTCATATTTGTTGTGTGTCTGTATGTGTTTATGCGTTGCATCGACAAACCCCCCAAACAAAATTTTGTGCTGCTTCTGTGGATGCGAAACCCTCCCCTCCACATACACTTCCACAGTGTGGCAAAGTGTGCCCTTGTGTGTGTTGGTACTTTAAATCATTATCATTAAAAATTAATGTTATACTTTAGTCTATTCTGTAATGAGATATGATGTGGAGAGTACAGTGGAAAGCTTTTCATCAGTAATGGTGAAGAAGTAGGTTATGGAAGAGCACTGAGCAGCTATGTAGAGGGGTTTAAAGGGCTTAGGTTAAAGCTTCCTCTAATGTTGCCTGTATTGTGATTGGAATACAGTGGTACCTTGGTTTAACAGTTTAATTTGTTCTGTGATGGAGCTCTTAACCCAAAACACTCTTATGTCAAATCAATTTTCCCCATTGAAATGAATTGAAACGCCATTAATCTGTTCTGGACCTCCCCAAAAGACGGCACTTTTTTTGTTACTGTACATGTTTTTTGCTCTGTTTGTCTTGCCTTCTTTCCATCTACGCGTTTCCTCAGGTATCATTAGGCTCACTGATTCATCAGGATGGTATTTTTTGTAAAAGACGTACATTCATTCAGCGCAGCCACAAAATTTGGCTTTTCATGTAAAGACAGACACTCATTCACACAGCCAACAGTTATGGCTCATAGTTTGAACTGACAGACCAATAGACAGACTAATAGATGACAGCAAGACACAGAGAGGAAATGGAGAGAACTGATAGTTAGCCTGGTGCTTATAGGAGATTGACAGTGGGAGTGTTTGAGAGTAAGACAATAAGTATGGAATTTGGAAAATATCTATACCCACCAAATAAATGGTTTCCAGTGTGCCAGCTCGCAGGTCCATCCTGTGAACGTGCAGTGATGTAACTGCGCATGCATGGTAGCAATAATTTAATTGCGAGATTTCCGGAGACAGCAGCAGCACTATGCATGCGCGGTGACGTCACCTATCTCTGGTGAAATGCGTAAACAGGCTTGTAACTCGAGTTTTTGCTCTTAAATGAGAGCAAAAATTCGGGAGAGAGTCTGCTCGCATGTCAAAAAGCTCGCAAGTTGAGGCACTCGCAAGCCAAGGTAAGACTGTACGTGACAAAGTCGTTAGTTCAAATAAGAGATGTGGGGTAGGGCTTTGGGAGGTAGAGTAGGAAGTTAAAAATGTTAAATTGTTGTTTGGGGCTGTGGGATGGAGAAGAAATTACAGAATAGAAATAGGCCAGTTTAGTAGATATGAACGCAAATTTGAATTCGATGAACCGCTTGTTTGCACTGTATGTTTTAGGGAATGTTCACTGCAGTGCAAAACCTGCATCAAACTGTGCGCTTTTGACAGAGGTCCGAATCAGAATTCACCCCTTCCTTCAACTGAAAGCGTTAAATCTGCTGTGAATACGCCTCAAAGTCCGCACCAATGGTTCAGATTTTCAGGTGGATTTTGACATGAAATTTGATGTTGATTTTAGTGTGGATGTTCTAAAGAAGAAAATGCACACCCAATCTGCTAAATGGGAATGTATCTTAAGGGCCAGCTTCACGTATGGTGTATTTACTACGGCCCATATGATGGTGCCCTTAAAGTCTTCTTTGCAGAAGGTTTTATTCCACAGCTGTTCTGCAACCTTGGGGGATTGATTTTTTTTTTCCTGATTGATGTGCCAGGATTGCCTACTGCTTTGTCAAGTTCTCTTCTGTTTGAGGAGGATGACTGAGTTAAGAGCTGAAGTTATTTATTGAATAATTTTACAGATTTTTTTTTCTAGTTCACTATTCCTAGCACTATTGTACTACTTCTAAAGTGGTCAAATTGGCATTTGCCCTGTGATGTCATTGATATGAAAGAATGACTTTATGATCAATTTGTTTGTCCCACTTTTAAAGCATCTAAATCCGTGACCAATTATTAATGAAAGATGTTAATTAACAAAAAAATAGCAGCAGGTTGTGTGCTAATCAATATAGATTTAAAAGGCGACTTGTTAGAAAACCTTAATTATGGTTATTGAAAAAACAAAACTGCAAGGACATTTTCCCACTAGCACAGAAGATTAAATGTCTCTGGAAATTGTAATTACTAATTGTGAGCACATAGGGAAGGCATTTTTACAGGTGATATTTCTAAAAATATGTAAATAACTTTTACTACACTAGTTATAATGCAGCAGTCGCTATTTGTTTTTTTTTTATTTCTAACAGAAGGGTTTTTTTCCCTGGTGGAATAGCAATAATGAAAAAATAAAGGATGATATAAATAGAAGCAAGGCTTTGTTCACACTATGGCTATGGCTAATGTTTATTACTGAGCAATAACAGCTATGACCGATCCGCTTACAAATAAAGATCCCAGTGAATGTTGATTAATCCCATAGCTTTATTAAAGTGTGTAAAATTTATGTAGAGCCAACATATTTTGCAGCTTTTTACACAGTGAGGCCTTAGTCACACGGGCGTTTTTTCACGCGATTTGCGCATCGCATGACGGATGCGCATGCGCAAATCGCGTGACCGGCGCCGAAAAATCGGCCCAAAAATCGCCCGAAAATCTGCTCCTAGCCGCGTTTCATTAGAAACGGGCCGGAGCTGTCCAGCGCATTGCATTCAATGGAGCCGGCAATACAGCGGCTCCATTGAATGCAAGCGCTGCGGGCGAGTGTGGGATGAATTGTCAGTAAGGGGTTAAATATATAACCCCTTACCTGCAATGCATCCTTAAATGTGAAAAAATAAAAAAAAAGGATGTACTCACCTGCTCCCGGCAGCTGGAGATCCCGGCGGTCGGCCTGCAGTGGGTGTGAAGGAGGTGTGACTCAGGCTTGCCCCTGATTGGTTCAGCGCTGAGCCAATCAGAAGCAAGTCTCAGTCACACCCATTCATGAATTCATGAATGGGTGTGACTGAGATCAGCCTCTGATTGGCTCAGGCTGAGCCAATCAGGGGCAAGCCTGAGTCACACCTCCTTCACACCCACTGCAGGCCGACCGCCGGGATCTCCAGCTGCCGGGAGCTGGTGAGTACATCCTTTTTTTTAATTTTTTCACATTTAAGGATGCATTGCAGGTAAGGGGTTATATATTTAACCCCTTACCGACAATTCATCCCGCGCACGCCGGCAGCCCATTGCTTTCAATGGAGTCGGCTGTATTGCCGCTCCATTGAATTTAATGGGCAAACATCGTTCTTCTCTGCCACAGCTGTTCCAGCTGTGGCAGAGAAGAATGATTTGTCTTCTGTATGTTCTCAATGGGGTCGGCGCTGCTGCCGCCGGCCCCGTTGAGCGCATATAGAGAAGAGAACAGGAATCGCAGATCGCAGATAGGTGCGATCTGCGATTTCTGTTCTCTAATTTATCGGACGAGCGCATAAAAAGCGCTCATGTGTCCGATACCATTGCAAAGCAATGGTTTTAAAAAGTCGCCGGACGCATGCGCATGCGCAAATCGCGGCAATAAACGCCCGTGTGACTAAGCCCTGAGGGCGTTTCCCCACGAGTGCATATCCTGCGACGGCGGTTTTATGTTTTCACACCTACTCTGTATAAGCACCTGAATGGGCTTTTTTCCGTGATCACGGCCAGTGTTTTCTCATCCATTCACATGACCGCGAGCGTCGTTTTTAGCGAAAACATACGCTGCACCTGGAAAAATCCTTGCTGTGCCAAAATCTGGAAGCTTTTTGCAGTGTCAGATGCTGCAAAAATGCCTCCCCCTCCCTTCTCTTTGCCTGGTCCTATAGGAGTCTATAGGACCCACTGGCATATATTGGCCAAAACATAGTTCCAGAACTGTGTTTTGGCTGAGTGTATATGCGCCGGCCGCGTATATGTTCTATTTTCTGCACTGGCAGCATATTTACGCGTTGTATATTCACAGTGTTGAAATAAAGAGTCCATCACTGTTGTTTCCAATCTTGGATTTGAATGCTTCTTTCCTGTCACCGCAGAAGGCCCCTTAGGTGTTGTCTAGCAGAAATCCCTCAGTGTTTTCTAACACTTATGAAGGTTCTTTGGGTGTCGTGCTTTGGAAATTCCTCAGTGTTTAATGTTCTTTTCTTCCATTCCCTTTTTGAACATCTCCTGTGTTGAACTGCTTGGTCGACATCGATGCGTTTTTCCCTAGCCAGCCAATGGAAGTGTATTTATTCCAGGCCTACTCCTACATGGGAGCTGGTTATTTTTCTGTGTGCCTGCATGCTCTTCAAATCTGTTTATCTGGATCTAATTTTGTCCATTTCTGAGTCCTGCCCTGTTTGTTTCTCCTCTGTCTTATGGGTCGTCGAATGCCTGAACCATGTCCTATATAAGTCGGTTAGGGATAGCATTCCTACTCCTATATTGCATTTCTATTATTTGCTGTATTTTATGCTTCGCTCATTTTGGTGATGTGATTCATGTATATATTAGTCCATTGTGGACATTAATTATCCTTTGGTTTAACATGTTGGTGACATCCTTGAGGGGCACCATATTTGTGCCCTTCATGAACTAAGAGAACGATTTCTAGAAATGGAAATACTATGTACTGATATGCTCTAAGATAAAAGAGACTTGATATATAGATAGAGGTTCAGGTACACAAAAGCCCCAAAAATAAGAGTAGCACATGTAAATTAATTCAGACATTAAGGCCCATTTAAACAGGATGAATGTCAGGCAAACAATGCCAACACTTGTCCCCGCATACAGTCATTCCCGAGCTGCTGCACAGCAGCTAGTATCACTGGCTTGCTCACAGAGTGGCCAGCAGGGGGGCAGAGAGGCTTCAGGAAATTTCACTCCTCGCTCTGCCCTGCCCCTCTCCATTGACTTAACATAGCAGCCGTTCAATACTGAACGGCTGCTATTTACACTGAACGATCATCGTTCAGCTTATTGTCCATTGTTTATGCTGCATAAACAATTGACGATGAGCTGAATGATGATCATTCAGTGTAAATGCCAGCCGCTCAGGATTGAACAGCCGCAATGTTAAGTCAATGGAGAGGGGTAGGGGAGCGCGATGAGAGAACTCTCCTCCAGCTGCCCACTGTGAGCCAGTGATACTAAATCTCGTGCAGCAGCACGAGAGTGAGTATGTGCGGGGACGAGTGTTAGGCATCGCTTGCCCGACATTCGTCTTGTCTAAATGGGTCTTTACTGTTCAAGGGTTGGCGAATTATCAATACATTCACATTGTGCATTAGGGTGGTAATAAACAAAGATTTAAAACAAATATGTTTCTCCTATTATCATTTATCACAGGCGGCAAGATGACAGAGTGTGGTTACTTCTGCTAACTTGCAAGCATGGATACTGGAGTTTGAATAGAACAAATTAAATGTACGAGCGTATTATTCCTTTTCATGCTTGCAGTTCCCTGCCTACAAAAATTAAAAAGATTGATTAAAGAGTTTTTCAAAGTTGTAAGATCTCGATACAACCCCTTCCCCATGCAGTAAGATAAGAAATAGTGATATGCTTACTTTTTCTAACTCCCGCTGCTCCGTTGTGTTTACAGCTACAGTCCCACCCAGTTTATGGGAGGTCACAAGGGCTGCAGCCAATAACAGAGCTCAGTAATCAGATAACCCCTTTAATTTTGCTTACCATAATATTGGCCCCATTGAATATTTTTTTAACATCAGAAAATTAGATTGCATGCCCTTCTGGGTACAAGGACTGGCATGATATAGTGATGTTAGCAGTAATAATATATTTTTAATTAAAAGATACATGTGTTGGAAAACTAGACGTTTATCTGCAAAATATATTAGGGGCCTGATATTTATTAATATCAAAACTAATGGAAGACTTCCTATTTTTGCCATGAAAGACAATGTGAACAAAAATAGCAGTCTTTCCGAATAAAATATTCAGCGGCTTGCAAAATCTCATCAAGCTCTGCATGGATACCGGACAATGTATGGTAGGAACTTATGGAATAAGAAAGTCCTTATGAAGTTCACTAGGCGTTTCTTACACATTCGTAATATGTAAGAAATTGGCTTGTTATGAAACAGACAAGGGCATTGAAGGGCATGAACCTGGCAAAGGCATCAATAGAGAAAACCAATTTGTACCTTTCGACTTCTTCATCCCAATGCATATAGGAACTGCAGTCTAAGGGCTCAGTCAGACTGACGTTTATTCATGCGTAAAAAAGATCGCTCTGCATACGTAAAAAAAAACGTGTGACCATGTCCATTGCCACCCATATGTTCTATATTTTGTAGGGGCGAATTTTATGCGCATGTAAAATTCGGACATGTGACCGCTGCCATTGAAAAGCATTGGTTCTATATAGATGCGGATCTCCAACGCACAAAACATGTACACATAAAAACGCCCATATTACTGAGGCCTTAGTCACAACAGGAGCATTGGTATTCCCAGGCAGCCAATCAGTTTTTATTGTAGTTTATATATTCCAACCCTCCTCTTAAAGGATGTCAGTTATTCCTCTGCATGTTGGAGTTCAGGTCCAGCCGATGCCCTCCTAGTGTAAATACCTGTCAGATAGGACCCTGGTCTTTATACTGTATTATACATCTGCTTCGTAGTGCTGCTATGGCTCTTGGTATTAACATCTGTCAACTGTCACCTCCCTTTTAGTTTCATGGGGCAGTCTAGGTAGCCCCCAGGTAGCCTCCAGATATAGGGCTGCTGTCATCAGAGCTTTTAGGTAGGATTTTCCCATATTCACGTGATAGGGAGAGATTTACATTTTTAGTTACATTATATACAGTTTTGTTATCCAAGTTTTCAAACTCTGTTGGACAGATATTATGTCTGATCCAGAAAAGGTGTTTTATAGAGATGAGCGAGCACCAAAATGCTCGGGTGCTCGTTACTCGGGACGAACTTTTCGCGATGCTCGAGGGTTCGTTTCGAGGAACGAACCCCATTGAAGTCAATGGGCGACCCGAGCATTTTTGTATTTCGCCGATGCTCGCTAAGGTTTCCTTGTGTGAAAATCTGGGCAATTCAAGAAAGTGATGGGAACGACACAGCAACGGATAGGGCAGGCGAGGGGCTACATGTTGGGCTGCATCTCAAGTTCACAGGTCCCACTATTAAGCCACAATAGCGGCAAGAGTGGGCCCCCCCCCTCCCAAAAACTTTTACTTCTGAAAAGCCCTCATTAGCATGGCATACCTTTGCTAAGCACCACACTACCTCCAACAAAGCACAATCACTGCCTGCATGACACTCCACTGCCACTTCTCCTGGGTTACATGCTGCCCAACCGCCCCCCCCCCTCCCCCCCACAGCGCACACCAAAGTGTCCCTGCGCAGCCTTCAGCTGCCCTCATGCCACACCACCCTCATGTCTATTTAGAAGTGTGTCTGCCATGAGGAGGAACCACAGGCACACACTGCAGAGGGTTGGCACGGCTAGGCAGCGACCCTCTTTAAAAAGGGCGGGGCATTAGCCCACAATGCTGTACAGAAGCAATGAGAAATAGAATCCTGTGCCACCGCCATCAGGAGCTGCACACGTGGGCATAGCAATGGGGAACCTATGTGCCACACACTATTCATTCTGTCAAGGTGTCTCTGCATGCCCCAGTCAGACCGGGCTTTTTAATTCATAGACACAGGCAGGTACAACTCCCTATTGTGAAGTCCCTGTCGACCGACAGCATGGGTGGCTCCCTGGAACCCACCGGCGATACACAAAAATATCCCATTGCATTGCCCAACACAGCTGAGGTAGTAATGTCGTGCTTAATGCAGGTGGGCTTCGGCCCACACTGCATGCCCCAGTCAGACTGGGGTTCTTTACAAGTGGAAACAGATGCATTTATAATTCCCTGTGGACCCACAGCATGGGTGGGTGCCAGGAAGCCACCGGCGGTACATAGAAATATCCCATTGCATTGCCCAACACAGCTGAGGTAGTAATGTCGTGCTTAATACAGGTGGGCTTCGGCCCACACTGCATGCCCCAGTCAGACTGGGGTTCTTTACAAGTGGAAACAGATGCATTTATAATTCCCTGTGGACCCACAGCATGGGTGGCTGCCTGGAACCCACCGGCGGTACATAAATATATCCCATTGCAGTGCCCAACACAGCTGATGTAACATCAGCTGTAATGCAGGTGGGCAAAAAATTAATTGGATTACACTGTAGGCGAGGGCCCACAAAAATTGGTGTACCAACAGTACTAATGTACCTCAGAAAAATTGCCCATTCCCAACCAAGAGGGCAGGTGAAACCTATTAATCGCTTTGGTTAATGTGGCTTAAGTGGTAACTAGGCCTGGAGGCAGCCCAGTTTAACGAAAAATTGGTTCAAGTTAAAGTTTCAACGCTTTTAAGAGCATTGAAACGTATAAAAATTGTTTAGAAAAATTATATGAGTGAGCCTTGTGGCCCTAAGAAAAATTGCCCGTTCGGCGTGATTACGTCAGGTTTCAGGAGGAGGAGCAGGAGGAGGAGGAGGAGGAATATTATACACAGATTGATGAAGCAGAAATGTCCCCGTTTTGGATGGTGAGAGAGAACGATGCTTCCATCTGCGGGTGCATAATACGTATTGCTTAGGTATCGCTGCTGTCCGCTGGTGCAGAAGAGAAGTCTGGGGAAATCCAGGCTTTGTTCATCTTGATGAGTGTAAGCCTGTCGGCACTGTCGGTTGACAGGTGGGTACGCTTATCCGTGATGATTCCCCCAGCCACACTAAACACACTCTCTGACAAGACGCTAGCCCCAGGACAAGCAAGCACCTCCAGGGCATACAGCGCGAGTTCAGGCCACGTGTCCAGCTTCGACACCCAGTAGTTGTAGGGGGCAGAGGCGTCACGGAGGACGGTCGTGTGATCGGCTACGTACTCCCTCACCATCCTTTTACAGTGCTCCCGCCGACTCAGCCGTGACTGGGGAGCCGTGACACAGTCTTGCTGGGGAGCCATAAAGCTGGCAAAGGCCTTGGAGAATGTTCCCCTGCCTGCGCTGTACATGCTGCATGATCTCTGCGCCTCCCCTGCTACCTGGCCCTCGGAACTGCGCCTTCTGCCACTAGCGCTGTCGGATGGGAAGTTTACCATCAGTTTGTCCATCAGCGCCCTGTGGTATTGCATCATTCTCGAACCCCTTTCCTCTTCGGGAATGAGAGTGCAAAGGCTCTCCTTATACCGTGGGTCGAGCAGTGTGTACACCCAGTAATCCGTAGTGGCCAGAATGCGTGTAACGAGAAAGGCATCCTAACATGAAGTCAGCCATGTGTGCCAGGGTACCTGTACGCAACACATGGCTGTCTTCACTAGGAAGATCACTTTCAGGATCCTCCTCCTCCTCCTCCTCCTCCTCCTCTTCCTCCTCCTCAGCCCATACACGCTGAAAGGATGACAGGCAAGCAGCATGGGTACCGTCAGCAGTGGGCCAAGCTGTCTCTTCCCCCTCCTCCTCATCCTCCTCATGCTCCTCCTCCTCCTCCTGAACGCGCTGAGATATAGACAGGAGGGTGCTCTGACTATCCAGCGACATACTCCCCCCGGCTCTGTTTCCGAGCGCAAAGCGTCTGCCTTTATGCTTTGCAGGGAACTTCCCAAGATGCATAGCAGAGGAATGGTGACGCTAATGATTGCAGCATCGCCGCTCACCACCTGGGTAGACTCCTCAAATTTTCCAAGGACCTGGCAGATGGCTGCCAACCAGGGCCACTCTTCTGTAAATAATTGAGGAGGCTGACTCACACTGCGCCGCGCAAGTTGGAGTTGGTATTCCACTATAGCTCTACGCTGCTCATAGAGTCTGGCCAACATGTGGAGCGTAGAGTTCCACTGTGTGGGCACGTCGCACAGCAGTCGGTGCACTGGCAGATTAAACCGATGTTGCAGTGTCCGCAGGGTGGCAGCGTGCGTGTGGGATTTGCGGAAATGTGCGCAGAGCTGGCGCACCTTTCCAAGCAGGTATGACAAGTGGGGGTAGCTTTTCAGAAAGCGCTGAACCACCAAATTAAACACATGGGCCAGGCATGGCACGTGCGTGAGGCTGCCGAGCTGCAGAGCCGCCACCAGGTTACGCCCGTTGTCACACACGACCATGCCCGGTTGGAGGCTCAGCGGCGCAAGCCAGCGGTCGGTCTGCTCTGTCAGACCCTGCAGCAGTTCGGGGGCCGTGTGCCTCTTCTCTCCTAAGCTGAGTAGTTTCAGCACGGCCTGCTGACGCTTGCCCACCGCTGTGCTGCCACGCCGCGTTACACCGACTGCTGGCGACGTGCTGCTGACACATCTTGATTGCGAGACAGAGGTTGCGTTGGAGGAGGAGGAGGAGGAAGGTGCTTTAGTGGAGGAAGCATACACCGCTGCAGATACCACCACCCAGCTGTGGCCCGCAATTCTGGGGGTGGGTAGGACGTGAGCGGTCCCAGGCTCTGACTCTGTCCCAGCCTCCACTAAATTCACCCAATGTGCCGTCAGGGAGATATAGTCGCCCTGCCCGCCTGTGCTTGTCCACGTGTCTGTTGTTAAGTGAACCTTGGCAGTAACCGCGTTGGTGAGGGCGCGTACAATGTTGCGGGAGACGTGGTCGTGCAGGGCTGGGACGGCACATCAGGAAAAGTAGTGGCGACTGGGAACTGAGTAGCGCGGGGCCGCCGCCGCCATCATGCTTTTGAAAGCCTCCGTTTCCACAAGCCTATACGGCAGCATCTCTAGGCTGATCAATTTTGCAATGTGCACGTTTAACGCTTGAGCGTGCGGGTGCGTGGCGTCGTACTTGCGCTTGCGCTCAAACAGTGGCGCTAGCGACGTCTGGACGCTACGCTGAGAGACATTGCTGGATGGGGCCGAGGACAGCGGAGGTGAGGGTGTGGGTGCAGGCCAGGAGACGGTAGTGCCTGTGTCCTCAGAGGGGGGTTGGATCTCAGTGGCAGGTTGGGGCACAGGGGGAGAGGCAGTGGTGCAAACCGGAGGCGGTGAACGGGCATCATCCCACCTTGTGGGGTGCTTGGCCATCATATGCCTGCGCATGCTGTTGGTGGTGCCTCCCCAGCTGATCTTGGCGTGACAAAGGTTGCACACCACTGTTCGTCGGTCGTCAGGTGTCTCTGTGAAAAACTGCCACACCGTAGAGCACCTTGACCTGTGCAGGGTGGCATGGCGCGAGGGGGCGCTTTGGGAAACAGTTGGTGGATTATTCGGTCTGGCCCTGCCTCTACCCCTGGCCACCACACTGGCTCGGCCTGTGCCCACACCCTGACTTGGGCCTCCGCGTCCTCGCCCGCGTCCACGTCCTATAGGCCTACCCCTACCCCTCAGCATGGTGTATTACCAGTGATTTGATTTCCCAGGCAGGAAAGAAAGTGGCGCAAGCCTGCAGCCAAAATACAATTTTTTCCCTTCTTTTTCAAAGGACAAGCCACACTGCGTGTATTCAATGAATACTACTAAGTTTAATAACTGTGTTGTGGCCCTGCAAATGTGTCAGAGAACTGCAGTGATGCAAAGTTATTGGCTCCAGCAGATCTGGGATTTCCCATGCAGGAAAGAAATTGGCGCAAGCCTGCAGCCAAAATAGAATTTTTTCCCTTGTTTTTCAAAGGACAAGCCACACTGCGTGTATTCAATGAATACTACTAAGTTTAATAACTGTGTTGTGGCCCTGCAAATGTGTCAGAGAACTGCAGTGATGCAAAGTTATTGGCTCCAGCAGATCAGGGATTTCCCATGCAGGAAAAAAATTGGCGCAAGCCTGCAGTAAAACGTAGCTGGCTGCGTCAGATTTTTTTTAACGTTCTGCACGCAGCACACACGTACCCAGAGCCCTGAGGACTGTCAGAGGCAGGCGAAATAGAATTTTTTCCCTTCTTTTTCAAAGGACAAGCCACACTGCGTGTATTCAATGAATACTACTAAGTTTAATAACTGTGTTGTGGCCCTGCAAATGTGTCAGAGAACTGGAGTGATGCAAAGTTATTGGCTCCAGCAGATCAGGGATTTCCCATGCAGGAAAGAAATTGGCGCAAGCCTGCAGCCAAAATAGAATTTTTTCCCTTGTTTTTCAAAGGACAAGCCACACTGCGTGTATTCAATGAATACTACTAAGTTTAATAACTGTGTTGTGGCCCTGCAAATGTGTCAGAGAACTGCAGTGATGCAAAGTTATTGGCTCCAGCAGATCAGGGATTTCCCATGCAGGAAAAAAATTGGCGCAAGCCTGCAGTAAAACGTAGCTGGCTGCGTCAGATTTTTTTTAACGTTCTGCACGCAGCACACACGTACCCAGAGCCCTGAGGACTGTCAGAGGCAGGCGAAATACAATTTTTTCCCTTGTTTTTCAAAGGACAAGCCACACTGCGTCTATTCAATGAATAATGTATGTCTTCTGGCCCTGCCTACACAATTCTATCCCTGTAGTATTAATGCCGGGTGCAATGGTCTGCACAGCCGGTTGTGAGAAAAAAAAAAAAAATGCAACACTGCTAACAGCAGCCTGGACAGTACTGCACACGGATAGATGTGGCTCTAGAAAGGACAGTTGAGGTTCTTGAAGCCTACACTCACTGCTAACACTCTCCCTGCCTAACCACCACTTCTGTCCCTATTGCAGGGCGCAATGCTCTGCAGATCCAATTTTGAAAAAAAAAAAAAAATACAGTGCTAACACAGTACTGCACACTATTAGATGTGGCCCTGAGAAGGACCGTTGGGGTTCTTGAAGCCTACACTAACTCCTAACGCTCTCCCTACAGCAGCTCCAGCACGATACCACTGTCCCTCAGCTAACTCACAAGGCATGTGTGGCGAGCCGCGGGAGGGGCCGACTTTTATACTCGGGTGACATCTGATCTCCCCAGCCACTCACTGCAGGGGGGTGGTATAGGGCTTGAACGTCACAGGGGGAAGTTGTAATGCCTTCCCTGTCTTTCAATTGGCCAGAAAAGCGCGCTAACGTCTCAGAGAGGAAACTGAAAGTAACCGGAACACCGCGTGGTACTCGTTACGAGTAACGAGCATCCCGAACACCCTAATATTCGCACGAATATCAAGCTCGGACGAGTACGTTCGCTCATCTCTAGTGTTTTAGTGTATGGCTCAGATGCGACACCTTGAGATTCAAGGTTTTATACATTATCTATCTAAGAAGTTTACTTATTTTCTTTCTTTTTATCTATCTATGTCTATCCACCCATATGTTAAAAAAAAATCTGGATTTCTGGGATATTATTCATAATGTCAAATCAAGGTGAAGACATTAACGTCATCAGTTGCATTGATTAAAGTACAAATAGATTCTCTGCTTAATAGAGGTTCTTCAAATGATGAACAAGAAGAGCTAGAGTGGAAGATTGTTGATTGGTTAAAGGTTTATATAAAACTACATATGCCATTTAAAATCATAAAAATATGCATAGTATTGCAGTTTTCATTATTTCTAACGGATTAAAATAATAAGGCCATGATTTCATCATACATTATTTTAGAAAATGGTAGTTCTCTTGAAATTCAAGGCAAGAAATATGTTTTTAGTTCCCAACTCTGATTTCTAAAATATGGTCTACATATGGTCTATACAGATAGTGTGAGACTTTCCTGGTTCCCCAGTCAGCTCAGCTGTCTCCACTGAGATGGTTACCTGGAAATAAAAGCCTGGTAGATGAACACAAGTCCATTCTGGAGTTCTGACTGCTTGCTGGCAACCACTGCATGTTATCACTAAGGCCTCGTTCACATGAGTGTTGTTTTGCATGCATCCGTGCTGCACAAAAAGCAGCATTGCATGGATGTGGAAAAAAACAGTGCATGAACAAAGCCCATTGCCATTGCTTTCAATGGGACCGCCGCTGCTGCCGGTGAAATATAAGCCCTTCCCTGAAAATCATGCCTAGCTTGTGTAAAAAAATAAAAAACATATATACTTACCTCTCGACCGCTGTCAGGGCTCGGTGCGTCTAGCTGCTTGCCTGCCCTGCACTGTACTGAAGCTCTTTCAGCAGGCGGGGATTTAAAATCCCTGCCTCCTGAAAGGGCTGCATTTGATTGGCTGAGTGTTGCCTGTGATTGGTCACAGCGCTCACCCAATTACAGGCAGTGCTCAGCTGTCATTCAATGAATGGCTGAGTGTTCAGTCAATCAGACGTAGCCCTTTCAGGAGGCAGGGATTGAAAATCCTCACTTGATGAAAGAACTTCAAAGCCGGGGACCAAGACTCGCTGAGCCTTGACAGCGGCGGAAAGGAGAGTATATATCTATTTTTACACAAGCTAGGCATGATTTTTAGGGAAGGGCTTATATTTAAAGCCCTTCCCAGAAAAGCTTTGCAGTAGTTGCTGGCATCCTATTGCTTTCAACGGGGTCGCAGCTGCTGTCAGCGGCCCCATTGAAAGCAATGGGATGCTGGCAACCACTGCAAAGATTTTCGGGGATGCGCTTTAAATAGAAACAGCTCCCATGTGTCTGTAAAATGCCAGAAAATATCAACTTCCTATCAGTTAGCTCTACAGCACAAGCAGATGAACATTTAGGATGTGTTTTCACAGGGTGGAATCCTGCTGGAAATCTTGTGGTTTTGCCGCAGCGAAAAACTGTGAGATTTCCACCGGGAAAGCGCTGCTTCAAATCTGTGGCACTTAGCCCCGGGTTTTGGAGCGCCTTGGCCACATGCTTTTCCATTGTGGCTGGTACTCCCATAGAGGGCAGAGCGGCTGCAACGGAAAAAAAAATAGACATGCTGCGGCCGTGGAATCTGCGCCACAGCCCTGGCTTCTGCTAGCTTTGCTGCGACGAATTGGCTGTCCTGTGTGGACATTTTTGACAAATCTTGTCCACACGGCTGGCTAATCATGGGAGTTGCCACAGCGAAATTCCGCTTAAGGGAAAGGCTTCGCAAAAATACTATACATGAGCATACAACAGCACTAGAAGATCTTTTTTTTATTGAAGTTACAATTTATGCTTTTTGGGGTGGCTTGTACAGAAATTAGAGTATAGGGATGACTTTATTACTCTATTATAAATATGTCACATAAACATAGTGAATTATCATTTCATACTCATTACTGCTAAAGGGAATGTATTATAAGAAAATGACCTACTATATAAATTACATTTTTGGGTTAATCATATTTTTTTTTTTGGTTTAAAAAAAATTTCAGTCGCTATCTAAAAATTCTAAGATCTTGCACACTGACCACAATGCCTAGTTCTCATCTGTCAATTCCTGATCTGTGGAGAAATTTTTGTAAAAGTCATCTCATTAACATCACAAGCCTATATGTAAATATCACAGGAGCTACCATTTACAATGCACAATTAACTGTGACTATCTATTCCCTTCCTTGCAAAATGATTACTGCTCATGGCACAGAACCTGTGTACAACAGTCCTCCATACAAGTCAATGGGCCAGCTCCTATTCATTGTGTGAATGGTCCGAGAAGCTGCTGTAAGTCATATCTTTAAATACTCTAAATGCTGTTTAATGTAGCTCATGCCAGTTGGCTTCCCTCATAGTCATGTACAGATAAGAGGAAAAAAATCTACAATCAGAAAATAAAAATTGATTAGAAAAACGGAACATGTTTTTCCATCTGGTTTTAATTAATAAAAAAAAAAATGGTGATATTATCCCTTTAATTTATTGGAGGGGCGTCTGTTTTATAGCATATTCGAGGATGCGACAATAAATAGGTTCACACACAATACTTAATCTATAATAAATAGATTCACACACAATAAAGAAAAATATAGTTTATTTAAAGTAATATATAATTATTAATTAATTAACTCAATAGCTTAAGGGATTTATATACACTACAATGATTAGGCAAGAACGTTTCTGCGAAGATGCTGCAGATTACCAGACGAACAAACAAACTTTCATTTGTCAGCTGATTGCATCATTCATACAGAAAAAAAAATGTAATTGTCGGTGACGCATCTCCCGATTGAAAAAATGATTGTTTTTCCCCAAAATAGGTATGAATCAGTCTGTGTGGAGGCCAGGTAGATGAGCACTGATTTAATTGATCAGGAATTGTCAGCTCTGGCATTTTGAAACACGTAGAAGATTCCTTAGGAACACGAACATTAACCTTTTCTTTATAAACACCCACTAAGTCTAGAGCAAAGAAAGTTGCTATGTTATCATGGAAAGAGTTTCTGTATTCTAAGACATATGACAATATGGAACTCTACCCAGGGATGTTCTGTTGGTCTATTCAGGTGTCTTAAAGTTAGATTTAGATTTCTTCACATTTCATTGGTGCAATGAGTATTCCAGTTGATAAATACTAACTTTCAGCATACAACGTATTACTGTATCACAATTTTTATATGTTACTACTTTCATTGGCCTTTTGTTATAATTATCTACCGACACCACGCTATTTTAGATCCAAAAACTAGTAGGTAGATGATAAAGTTAATTGATATTTACTTACTAAGTAAAGGTCATGCAATCAATTCATTGGAAAAAATGTTCAACTTAATGACTGTATTAAGTTCAAATAGCGATATATCACCATTTTGCATAATGAAGACTATTACCAATCATTAGACTCGTAAGATGTCAACATTACGAACTATGAGTAAAACAAAAATGTTCTAAAAAAATTACACTACAAGTCCTCAAACCAGAAAGTGACTTCACTGTGATATAATTTGGATGTATTTCCTTGCATTCCTTATAATGTAGAACATGGAACTTTCGCAGGCAGACTGTGTTATCTGAAATAAAAGAACCGTTCTTTGAAAGATCCCAAGTTTAATGTTACTTGTCATGGTTTAGACTCATTTACATCTCTGCTGTTTCATTGAATATGTTAATCATGTCTCTTGATACGAAATGACTAAAAATAACAAGTCAATTATACATTTGGGTTAATGATTTTAATGTTAAACACGAGGCAAACATTAGGCATTTTCCCCATTGGATTGATTGTTGAGAGGACTGGGATGTATTTGTAAAAATGAAAGCTTTGGCATGTTTTACCAGTCTGCTATGTATAACATTTCTGACAACAATGTGAAGTATGAGAAGTTCTATTCAAATCAAAAAGCACTTCTAGTTCTATTCAATAAATTCAACTGTAAAAATCGGATACACTGGGGAATATTTACTAAGTTAAAGATGTCAGAACCATGGCTCAATTTGCACCAAAAAGCTGACATGCTTTTCATGCCTTGTACCACATGTATTCAGTTTTACACACTTTCTGTACTTCATGTACAAAGAAGGCATGACTTAGCTTAACAGGGATGTGGTTTAAATGTGCACCAAAATTATGCCAAAATTGGGATGCAGAATAAATGTAATGTTAGTCAATGGTGTCTAAATTTATCATCCAGCTTGAGCCAAAGTGATAAAATTGGCACATTTTCAGTGATTGGTCTATGTTTACATTGTCTAAGTATTACAGTTAATGCACACGGCCTTTTTTTCCACCCAGTTTTTGAAAAATTGGTCTGAAAAGCATGGGCTTCTTGTGGGCTTTCTTTTACTTGGACGAATAGTCCAAGTTAAAAAAAATTGTAGCATATCCTATTCGTGTCCGATTTTCAGACAACAGTACAACTCAATGTGCTGTGTCTCATACATTGGACACCACACAGAGGAGATGTTCATGCGCTGACCAATGCAAGTTGCACCCAATAACATAAGGCACAACTTTTAAACAGTCCATGTGCATGTACCCTAAGATAAGATTAGAAAGTCTGAGATAGTTTGCTATGCCCAATGGATCAGTGTACTATATGACCTCTATCTTTAGTGATTTTTGAATACTAATTTTCTGCACCACCTGTTTCAGACATATACATGTGACCACCTTGGCCTGAACATTGTTAAAGACTTAAATTTCCATTGATGCACAAAAAATACATTCTCACAACATCCAGTAAAATAGGTCTATGGTAACTTATTGTAGGGGCATATTGAGTTACAGTAGAGAACTACCTATTTTGCTGCCCTATTACAGCTTTTTACAAAAAGAGTCGAAACATAGTTGTGCACATGACCACTTGGGACTTCTATGGACTGTACATGATTACTGGAAATTTTACCTTCAGACTTCTTAATCCATTCTGCTATGTATTTCTTATGGCAGATTTTAAAGCATATTCTAGTTCTATTAGACTGGATGAGTCCTCTGTCTGACAACTAAAATACATGTTGATCAGTGCTCATTTCACTTTCCTTCACATGGGCCAGGAATCGGCTTATGTGGACATTACAATGATAATTATAATCATTTGTTCCAATAGGTGTGATATACATCTCCCCGTTAAAAAAAGGAGATGTACAGTCGATCAGCAAGCATTTTTAAGGTGCCTTCACACAGGGCATATTTTCTGCCATAGCGTAAAATCAGCAATGAATAGGCAGCAAATCCTCAAGGGCTGAATCCACACTTAAATTGCGTGGATTTTGCTGCTACTGTAAAGAATACAGATTGATCACAGCAAATTTTGCTGCAAAAATTCTGCAGCCTTTATGCTGCATCAGAAGGCAACTTTTTTTTGTTTGCTCAAATAGAACAATCAGCCAACCCATGACCATTCACTCATTCATTGACTGATCATTGGTCCTTTTACATGACTTGATTGTCGGGTCAAGTAGCGCTCGGAGGATTGCTTGGGCCCAATATTCGACCTGTGTAAAAGTACCATTATTGACTTCAAATAATTGACTCAGTCGCTATTATTTTAAACATAAGTAGGACAACTTCATTAGAAATGGGCCATAGTACTATTCGACAACCATGACTTGCTACCATTGCGTGTCGAAATCAAGAGTTGGCTTATAAATGTCATGGCAAAAACAAATTTTTATCTTCCCCTTGAGCTGTGCTGACATTTAATATATATAAATTATTTTGACAGTTCAGAATTCTTTTTAACTTATCTCCAGTGTCAGGGAATGTAAAAGCTAAGCAGAGATTCAGGTTTTTAGCTTTGCGTTGACGAAAGTTTAATTAGATGCCTAACTACAGTATTTACAAGTATTCCCCTTTTTCTATTTTTTTTCCGTAATCTTCAAGCCCTTATACGTAGCATATTCTAAAAGTACGAGCGACGAACTGCATACATTAGCTGTTTGTGTTTTGAGCATTTTTGCTTGTTCAGCATCAACATAAAAATATGCATCTCTTAGCATCTTAGCCTGTATTTTAATACCAATATACACACCTCAGCAACTGGTAATGCGCTTAATTTTAAATATGTTTTCCAAAATCAGGGGAGGCATTTGAGCTTATTGCAGTGTCCTGTAATTTAAAGGTTTAGTAAAATGTATAAAATGCTGTTTTCAAGTAAACACACCTGCGAAGGAAGCAATTTGGCTCATAATAGTGTTTTCATGTCAGTAGTTTGTTTGCGAGACACACTTTAACGCACAGCAATATTTCACGTACAATACTTTATTTCTTTCAGTCCTGTAAAAATGTAAATCTGTATGAATTGTAGCAGCGAGAGATAATGTACACAAGATACGAGAAAATGGATGATACTTACTTACCGCCAATTAAAGAAGGTATGCGCATTCTTTTTCTTGGATAGAGAAAAACATTTTGTATTCGGTTCTTGGAAAATGAAAGTTCTACTGTGATTGGTTGCTAGGGGCAACAAAGGCAGTTTTTCTTTTAGACAGTTTCATAAATCTGCCTCTATATGTCAGTTAAATCGCAGAATAAACAGGCTATTTTCAAAAGATAATGGAAGTCATGAATATCAGCAGTATCACAAGGAGCTGGTAATGGGGAGCAGTAGATCAGAGCCCTTCAATAGAATGCTTGGTGTGTGCTGGTTGATAACAGGGAGCAGTAGATTGCAGTTGCTATCCCTGCAGTACTGTACCTGATGCATAATTGGCTGCCTGTTTGCACATTGATTTATTGTTCTGTTGATATATTATTCTATTTTATGTATATAGAGTTTATGGTGATGTTAGAAAAGTAATATGAAAGGTTAATTGCCCTTCTGTGATACTTTAGTGTGTTAATCAATCTATAGTTGGCACAGGAGATGGAACTAAAACCAATCTGGATAAAAATATGTATCACAGATGTATCCATGAAATATTTCCATTTACTATACACATATGAAATGTATTCATTTGCTTGAGGTTTTATGAAAATGGCAGTGCAATAATTGACAGCATGGTGGCTCAGTTGTTATTATTGTTGCCTTGCAGCACTGGGGTCCTGGGTTCAAATACAATTAAGGACAACATTTGCATGGAGTTTGTATGTTCTCCCCGTGTTTGTGAGGGTTTCCCTTGGGTACTTCGGTTTCCTCCCACACTTCAAGAGAGAGAAATCACAGAAGCAATACAATTCCTTCAATTATTTTAGAGAGTCACAGAAAAAGAATGTATAACTAAAAACTAACTTTTATGGAATAACTTAAAAAAATTAGACAGACGCAAAACATATATGAATAGGTATATAGATATTCACCAGTTGGTCTTATATCCTATAACCTACTCATGCACATCAATACAGCACCATCAGGATGACTAATAAAGAGCAGGAGTGGCCGAGATGACTGGCCGCATGTTAGTAGCTGCTCTTTATTAGCCATCTTGATCACACAGTCAGATGACGGGATCTGACTGTAGAAATGTATCGATGCTACCACCTTAGACGCTATCATCATAGAAACAGACTAGCTAGCCAGCACAATTATCCAGGCATAGTAAGTTCAGTTTAACCGGCTGCCTGATACCATCAATCGGCCGGCTACTACGTTGGCCTCTTAGCTCTAGAAAACTTGTTACCTGTTAAGAGCTAGGCAGTGAACCTCTCCCAGAGACATATTAGTAAAGGGTTTCTCCGATGCACTAATCAGGGTCTAACTGATATCGGGGGGAAGACTTGCTATTTCAGTTTCAGGGAGTCACGGCAGACCAAGGTGAATTTATCAGAGCCGCAAGTGCTCTACACTTATCTACCTGAAGTCTGGAAACTGACTAGAGCAAAGAGGTGTATTAATCATACTGGACGGTACCCCTCCTCCTGTTCCTTAACACCCGCAGAAGTATCTAACGATCCCTGGCATACCCGGTGGGGGGTATCCAGGGGAATAACCAGTGGACATGTACTGTGCTCTCTCCACAAGAAGACAGTTACACAATAAATACTCCATGTCGCTGGCGTTGCTTTGTCTATGTTCTGTGTATAGACATAAAATACAGATATCCCGTATAAATCTGTATGTAAGGAAACCATAATCCAACAGTTTTCTCTTTGAAAAGGGACTGCCTTCCTACTCGTTGACAAGTTAAATATAGCACTGTGTACCTATAACTACCTAGTTAGACCCTGGTTACGTATCGGAATATACCAGTGTCACATTTATATACATGAGCCGTTTGGTGCTGTATTGCTGTGCATGAGTACGTTATAGGACATAAGACCAACCCGGTACATTCCAAAAACAAACTAATAGGCAATTGTAGATTGTAGACTCATATTGGAGTGATGACAATCTGTGCCCAGCACATATGTATGTGCTATATAAAATAAGTAAGAAAAATAATGGCATATTGTAAAAAAAAAAATCTGCAAAAAATATTAATATTGCTGTTGACATTATTCCTTTTACCTTCTACAAAGTATCTCCAATCTGGTTACTCCTTGTACAAAAAAAAAGTTATCCTTTCATTCCAACCTGTGAAATCCCAACATTAGATTGTAATTTGTGAAAAGAATATATTTCTTCGGTGCATAGTTTTGACATACCTATAGAATACCAGTAAACAAATCAAGAAGCAAAAACTAATCTCTAACTCAGTTTGATGACATCGTAATTATTCTACGGTCTCTATATTTTAATGCCTTACATCCACAAACAATGTTAGAAATAAGACGGTTTATTTTATTTTGAAATAAACAAGAAATACGATTCCATCATAAACATAACCTATTTCACAAAGAATAAAAACTTTATAGAAAACCGTGTGGTGTAAAATTTCATGCTAATGTATGTTTGATTCTCATTGCAGTTCATATGCTTTTCTAGTTAAGCATCCCAAAAAAATGGATCAAATCTTTGGATAAAAATAATATTTGCATACTCTTTAGAACTCTATAGAGCAGGGAAAGAAAATAACAAGCAGCACTTGATGATGTAATAAGGCTGAAAATACATGCCTACAATATAAAGATATATATTTAGAATGTTTCATCTTTAACAGTACTCTATCTTTCTAGAGAGCCTTAGAATATGTAAGATTATATTAGTCACATAGTTGAAGCTATTTAATAATTCAGTCAAGTGGAAGACTATTAACGATGGGAAATACGAGCCAAGCACACAACACAAAGGTTTGTTCGGACCAAATACACTTTATTATATTTGATAAAATTTTGAAATTAGCGACACTCTACAGATAGATCCTACATTTTTAGTAATAGGTCAAAGGGTCACTCTAGCAAAAGCACATTTTTAAACTGTTTCAACCCTCACCTAAATGTTTATAATCACTTTGCCTCCTATGTATATTGTAGTCACTTCCATGTAGTGCAGCCTCCTGTCTTATACTTATCAGGCACCATCTTGATGTTTAGATCTCCCCTTGCTTTCCCTTCCTCTATGCTGTGCTATTAATCCTATGATGCATCAGCACAGCATCACATGACCAGCTAAAGCCAGTACCATCTCTGCCTGCTGGGAGGACACAAATTTTCATTACCTTCTATATTCTTCTAAATAAGTTAAAGACCATGACTGTACAGTCAGGCTGATGGACTATTATCTCCTTCATTGTAATTGTGTGAAAGGAGTCTTTATTCTTCAGTAGTAACTGCGATAGGACTTTATGTCTCATTATTTGTGAGTGTGTGTGTAACAGCCCATTCAATATAATCATGCAGGAGGTTCTGGGGACTGAAATAGTGACTTCTGGGTAAAACATAGAGTTAAGTAAATCTCAGATGGTCACAATGAGATCACATGACTTACCTGAAGAAAAGAACTTCAGGAATTTTCAGATAGAAAAAAATGGCTAAACATGCTGACTTGTACATACTGTGGGGCTAGTTACATAATGAAGTAATGTTTATTTTACTATAGTGGCCCGTTAAGTCTGGCTTCACACAGAACATATTCAGTAACGTTTATTACATTTTAAGGGCTAGTTCAGATGAACATAGGTTACGCGCTGCTAGCAGTACACAGAAGGTTCCTATAGAAGCATTCACATGGATTGTTAGGTGCGCGAAACGGCACACACCTAACAAACATAGGACATGCCAGTGCAAATTTGCATGTCGACATAACATACATACAAAGTGTTTTTGTAATTTTTGCAGTGTTCTTAGATTTCAGAACAAAGCATGCCAAGTATGTTCAGTTTCTCACAGCTTCTCTACTGGACTTGAAAAATAGAAGAAAATGTGCCATGGGACAAAGGTTTCTTAGGCGAGACATGGTCCTCTTAAGGCACATGTGTCAAACACAAGGCCCGTGGGCCGAATCCGGCCCGCTGCCTTGTGTTATGTGGCCCGCGGCGTGCCGACGCCGCTGACCACTGCAGCAATTACCAGTTGGGGTGCCGTGGGTACTTGGTAAAGAAAACTTTCATCCAAATAACTGAGACTGAAATCAAAAACAAGAATAAGACAGGAACAGAACGTGGAACAGGCAAGATGGTGAACAAAGCAGAGAACAGGACATAAGAACACACACTGAAAATAAGAACATTGTACCTTGACCATCAAGCGAAAACTATGGCAACAGACATAGTTATACAGAAGGATCTCAGGACCAGGTTTGAGATAAATGGCACCCTGTACAGAATTATTTTTGGCGCATCCCTCATAAAAAGACCATTCAGAACCAGACCCTACACCAGATGACACTATCTATTACTGCTTAAAGCTGGGTTGTCATCAACTTCAGGCACTGCTCTACTAGTTCATGATGCTGACTGACTTCTAAAACCTCATCTTCAGTGTATAAGGACCTACTGCAATCCTATATATAGGATTTTATATGTATCACACAGACAATCCCATTTGCGATGGGGCAAGCTGCAATACCAAGTACAGCCACTATAAAATATATGGTGTTATGCCTGCTATGAGCTGAAGTGGAAGCAATGTTCACTGGAGAGCAGCTGTCACTTCAATCAGGTGATCAGCGGGGATCTCAAGCCGATCAACTGAGGATTAATCCTTTTAACTCCTGGGAATTCCAGGACATATATATACAATCTGGGTGTGCATGGTTTGTATGGAGCAGAATCAGGAGCCAAGCCCACTCCATACACAGTCAGTGTGTTTGACAGTTGACACCTAGCTACAACAGCCATGCCTTTAAATGCTGCTGCCCATTCTGACAGTGACACTTAAATACCCTGATCATTGTTTGGGGTTCCACCTGCGATGAGATCACAAGGTGACATCTGCGTGTCATGGCAGCCAAGGGTCTTCTGAAAGTCCCCAGAGCTAAATTGGCATTTTTAGTTCCCTCACTTATATATGATAGCTACAGTGCTCTTCTTCATGTATAATCACAGCCACTGTACTCCTCTACATATATATATATATATATATATATATATATATATATATATATATATACATCTGATCACAGTTACAGTGCTGCCCCCATTAATGATATGACAGACAAAATCAGGCTGAAGACAGGAGAAGTACCAACTTTTCACCTCCTGCTGTGCCCCAACCTATAGTATAAATAGAGAAGTCCTGCAGCACCACTTTCAATACCCAAACATGGGGAAGAATTCTCTGCACAGCCGATCAATAAAGGTGAACCGACCTTTGTATATTGCAAACTTGATAAGTGAAGGAGATCCGCAGCAGACAAGGAGATGATGTAAAAAGATGTTCTTTTATTCCAAATCCATAAAAGCAAACGGTACAGGCAGCGACGTTTCGACCATTGCTGGTCTTTATCAAGCATGCTGTGCCCCAACCGGCTGTACGTGAAAGAGAGTAGTGCTACTTGGACATAGGACCTTGATGACTTGACTGGATGTTACTAAAGGTCCTGTGTCCTCTTAGGTACTGTGAAGATGGACATGGGCCAGGCTGAAGAGCTATATACAGCAGTATAAAAGAGCCGCTGTCAGAGAAGGTAAGTCAATCTCTGTCCCTAACAGCCTGCTATCTGCAGCTACTGGTGTGCTTTTTTGGAACCCCATTATAATGGTCGCACAAGGTGCACACGCCTAAGGCCGGCACTGATGGTACTAAACTGAAAATAGCGAACTTGTGAGAAGTGATGAAGTCTAAAGCAGGAGGATTTAACTGTTTGCTTAATGGTGAGTGACATAGCAGAGACGCACTGATCAAAAACAAAAAAGAAGGCAAAATTCATAACATTACCCATTCCCCAAGGGCCCCCCAATGACTCCCTGCAGAGAGCAGATATTGGTTGTGGACCTGGAGCAGACACGCCACTCCTGGCTGCAGTTTTGGACCAGCAACAGGCAGCACTGCTGGTAGCGGAGTTGGACCAGCAACAGACACCACTGTTGGCAGCAGTCTTGGACCAGAAACAGGCACCACTGCTGGCAGCAGTCTTGGACCAGCAACAGGCACTCTGGAACTTGGTGGTGATGACTTACTGAAAACTGATGGCACTCTTGTGAAGCAGCAAGGACACTCTTCTTCCTGGGGATTATTCCCAGGGCAGATGCTAGCTGGCAAAGTACAGATGCCAAAGACTGGACAGAGCTGAACACTGCATGCATAGCAGACTGAGAACATAGTACAGCAGACTCCAGACTTGGCACAGCAGATTGGTTCAGCGGGCTTTGCATATTGCTGCTGCAGCAAATAAATTTGATGGCACTAAATTTAAAGTAACTAAACTGAAAATAGCAAACAGGTGAGAAGTGACAGTGTCCAAAGCAAGAGGATTTAACCGTTTGTTCACTGGTGAGTGACATAGCAGAGTCGCCCAGATCAAAAACCATAAAGAAGCACATAGTAAAAAAATACCATTAAAAATGCTTGTCATTTTTTTAGGAGTATCTAAAAACAGTGAAAAAACGTGGGGAGTGAAGAAGCCCTTAAATATATAATTATAAGCTAGTCGTCAGAGTGACCATTCTGAACCCAGTCCACTGCTAAAAGTACTTAGAGTGGGCACATGAGCATCAGAACTGGACCCCAAAGCAATAGAAGAGGGTGTACTGGTCTGATGAATTATTTTCATTTACATCATTTGGATGGCCAGGTGCTTGTGCATCACTTACCTGGGGAAAAGATGGTAATAGGATCCACTATGGGGAGAAGATAAGCCAGTAGAGGCAATGAAATGCTCTGGGCAATGTTCTGATGGAAAATCTTTGCTCCTCCTTTTCATGGGTTTTTCTTTGAAACCACCTACAAGTGCACTCCTTGATGAAATGATATTCCCTAATGGCAGCAGCCTTTTTCAGCAGGATAATGCCACAGTGCAAAATTTGCTCAGGAATGGTTTGGAGGAGATGAGAAATAGTTTAGGATGATGACTTGGGCTCCAAATTCCCCAGACCTCAGTTTGATTGAGCCTCTCTAGGATTGGACACTTGAGGGTTCTTACGGAGTTCAAATCTCAACAGATCAGAGATGTTTGGCAGTACTAGGGGACCAACACAATATTAGGCATTGTGTATGGGAATGGAAAATGCCAATGATATTATTTACACTTGAAATGTAAGACCAAGTGTATTACTTTATTATACTATATGAATTACAGCCAACCTTGCACTTTATAAGAAATGATAGAAAAGCTGTGTAGGTGGACTTACGGTACATTTGTTCCCAACCTCATGACTGCCTAGCTGTATAAATTGTATCTCTGGTTCAAAAAGCAGCAAGCACATTTTATATTATTGAGGATCACACATGAATAATTCTGATTTTAATGTCAAATCTAAAATTCTAGCTTCGCATTTACAGATAAATTGTGATATAAATGGGAATGCTGCATACTTTTTAAACATGCTGCACTTTACAGGTTTTTAAGTGTTTGTTAGTAGTTATGAAGGTGGAACAACAACTTTGCTTTGATGAAATATCTGCAATTAACACTGCCTGAAAAATTTCCTTAATAGTGCTCAACTCGGAATGAGATGTCAAGCTCATGTAATCTCTTGTAGACTAGGAAAAAGATTGTAATTTTAAAATAATTATAGTTCTCCATTTTACTAATAGCAGTGTGTCAACACATCAATGCTCGATCATTTGTCCCAAACGAAAGTACAAACTGAACTCTCTTAAATCAATATATATTCATTTGTTCGAGCAAAGGCACATCCAGGCTGTCCGGTCCATTTAATAAATTGGTTCACATAACAATTCTGTGTATGCATGTATACTCTACATGCAGTCATGAAAAAGAACTAAGTACACCCTCTTAGAATTCTATGATTTGACACATCAGGACATTCCTTCACAGAATTAGACGGCCCTAAAAAATAACCTTTATTCAAAATCTTATTAAAAAACTGGGCAAAGGACAAATAAACATACAATTGGTATCTCCAAAAAGCGTAGGGAAGAATATTATAATATTCCTGGTGGAGGATACCATAACAAATGAACAAACACAAACAAATCGGACTGGTGGCATGCCTCTATGATAATTCCAAAGGTGCGACCAATATTTGGATGAGAGATGGCAAGTCAGAGAGAGCGAGCTACAGGAGAATTCTGGCTGTGACAAGCCAGCTCCAGGATCAGGAACGCCATATTGTCTCCTTAGGGAGAGCACCTAGAAGGTGAGTGAGTGAGGAGACTTACAAGGTCATTCATGCTCCTCTGGGTAATATGCATATTTTTCTTCTGTGCAGGTGAAAACTGATAGATTAGTGGGGGTCCAACTGCTAGAACCTTTACCAATCCTAAGAATGAAGGGTCACATATAATAGAGCGCTGGACATGCATATGTGGTGCTGCTCCATTCATTTCAATGTTGTTGATGACATTTGTCTTTTGTTCATTGATGGAGGAGTGGCTGCGTATATGTTTGTTGTGCACTCCACTCACACAACTGTCCCAGGTGCTTCAGTGAGAGTATATAGCCAGCTAACCTGCTTTCCCATTTATTTGGAGGTTTTTGGCCCAAAGGAAGGTGTCTTTTAGAACCCTTCCAAAAAGGCAGGGCCTGGATTTAAGGAGCAAAGCTACGTGTGGCCTGTCATATTTAGTATGATCTACACGAAATACTGGAGCAGATTACAGCAAAAGCTTACTCCAGCTTGGATGCTGCCAAATGAGACAAATGTACTGTAAAGTTTAAGACGGGCCTGGATGCCTTTCTTGATTGTTACTATATTACATGTTATTGTCACTGATTTTTTCAGAAGGGTTGTTGATTCAGGGTTTATTTTGATTGCCAGACTTAGAGTTAGGAAGGAATCTTTCTTTTTCATTTTTGTTACTAATTAGAGATGAGCGAGCGTACTCGGAAAAGCACTACTCGCTCGAGTAATTTGCTTTATCCGAGTATCGCTGTGCTCGGGTCTGAAGATCCGGGTGCCGGCACGGAGCGGGGAGCTGCAGGGGAGAGCGGGGAGGAATGGAGGGGAGATCTTTCTCTCCCTCTCTCCCGCCCGCTCTCCCCTGCTCCCCGCTGCGACTCACCTGTCAGCCGCAGCGGCACCCAAATCTTCAGGGATGAGCACAGCGATACCCGGATAAAGCAAATTACTCGAGCGAGTAGTGCTTTTCCGAGTACGCTCGCTCATCTCTATTACTAATTCTTTACAATCCAAATGAGTGGTATTTACCAATTCCTTATTGCTACAGTGTGCCATCCGCAACAGGTAGTGGTCATATGTCAGCCCGGTCCACATGATAGTGCCTTAGGTGCAGTTGAAATTCTCTATCCTGCCACTGCTGAAGGTCCCTTTGTTGTCATCTTTTGGGAATTTGGGAATTGCATATAAAATGACACGGACAAGGTGAGATTAATTTGCACTTAAAACAATAAAAGAACAGGGTGAGCAGAGGAGTAGATATTTTAATTGGTCTACTGATGTAAGTTTTATTGTCTCTAAACTGGTGTTAGGGGGGTATCTCTGCTATAGATTTCTCAGATAGTCCAGTCTGTCATAAAACCTTTTGAAATGTTGATGCCTGTGTTGAGAGTGCCAAATATGGTTATAAATTTGTACTCCCAAATTCTTTTATAACGTTGAGATTTGAAATTGCCTTTTAATATAGTAGTGTTCATATTTTCTATATTGTGTCCTTGGCTAGAAAATTGCTGAGCCACAGGTAATTTGGTCTTTCTTTCCTTAATTGTGTGGCGATGAGACCTCATCCTTGCTTTAAGTTTTTGTCCTCTTTCTCCAATATAAAGCCCCCCACTAGGACATTTACTGCACAGGATCAAGTACGTACAATTGGAAGTGGAACATGTGAATGCCCCAGGGACCTTACAGCCTTGTTATGTTTTCAGGATTTGTATTTTGTCCGTGGTCAGTACATGTGAGCAGTTTTTACAGCTTCTTACATTGCAGGGATAAGTCCTTTTTTAGTATTTAATGCACTCCTGATCATAAAGTTCCTCAAATTTGGAGGTTTCCAGTAATTTAATAGGGGAGGGTCCAGGAATATAGTTTTCAGATGGTCATCCTTTTGTAGGGTATGATGGAGTTTCCTTGCAGTTTTCCTTAGTATCTCTAGCTGTGGATTGTAGATTACTTCTGTATTGAAATAGTTGACTTCTGAAAATCCTGGTGGCTCTGGTGATCTTATCAGCAATTGAAATGAGATGGTAGCCCTGATTTAAAAATGTCCTTTTAAGATGGTATAAATGTTCGTCCCAGTCTGTTGGGCTAGAGCAGATCCTTTTGTATCTGATGGTCCTCGTTGTAGACAATGGACTTTTTTAACGTATTTGTGCGGAAACTGTCCTATCTGAAGTATGTAGGCCGATCAATGTGTTTTCAGCTCAGGGGTGTCTGTATTGAGTTGTTTGAAATGTTTATGGTGGTGTCCAAAAAGTTGATTTCTGTATATGACTAGCTCAATGACAGGTTTATGGTGCAATGAAATGCACAGAATTAGAGATGAGCGAGCACCAAAATGCTCGGGTGCTCGTTGCTCAAGTCGAACTTTCCACGATGCTCGAGGGTTCGTTTCGAGTACCGAACCCCATTGAAGTCAATGGGCAACTCGAGCATTTTTGTATATCGCCGATGCTCTCTAAGGTTTTCATTGGTGAAAATATGCAAAACCCAAGAAAGTGATGGAAACGACACAGAAACGGATAGGGCAGGCAAGGAGCAACATGCTGGGCTGCATTTCAGGTTCCCAGGTCCCACTATTAAGCCACAATAGCGGCAAGAGTGGGCCCCCCCTCCTAACAATTTTTACTTTGGACAAACCCTCATTAGTAAGCCACACCTTAGCTAAGCACCACACTACCTCCAACTAAGCACAAGTGCTGCCTGCGGGACACACCGCTACCTCTACTCCAGGGTTACATGCTGCCCAACCCCCCCGCACGACCCAGTGTCCACAGCGCACACCAAAGTGTCCCTGCGCAGCCTTCAGATGCCCTCATGCCACACGCTGGCCTCATAGCCACACCACCCTCATGTCTATTTATAAGTGCGTCTGCCATGAGGAGGAACCGCAGGCACACACTGCAGAGGGTTGGCAGGGCCAGGCAGCGACCCTCTTTAAAAGGGGCGGGGCGATAGCCCATAATGCTGTACAGAAGCAATGAGAAATGCAATCCTGTGCCACCTCCGTCAGGAGCTGCAAATGTGAGTATAGCAATGGGGAATCCATGTGCCCCACAGTATTCATTCTGTCAAGGTGTCGCATAGCTCAATCGACAGTGCAAGGGGAAAGCCGTCTGCGCTCTGCCCCCTACCCAAGTCAGTCAGTGTCTTTGTGCCAGACAGGTCAAACACCAGGATGGGAACTAAGTTTGCACCAACAGCATAGGTGGGTCCTAGGAAACCCAAGACATGAACAAAAAATTAATCTGAGCGGCCAAACATGGCAGACTTGCACCGCACCCACGACATAGGCCTCGGCCCACAGCTTCAGCAATCCTAGGCAGGAAGCGGATTGTCACTGCACCCAGGATATAGGCCTCTGCACAAACCCTCAGCAATCGCGGGCCTACAGCGGACTCCAATGCTAGCGTAGCTGTGCACATCTCATTAGCGCTGTATTGCTCCTCTAGTTTGTCCCAATGCAGTGCCCCGGATAGTAAAGCTAACGTCAGATTAAATACAGGTGGGCTTCGGCCCACACTGCATGCCCCAGTCTGACCGTGGTTTTGTATAAATAGTCACAGGCAGGTACAACTCCGCAATGGGAATTCCGTGTGCACCCACAGCATGGGTGGCTCCCTGGAACCCACCGGCAGTACATAAATGTACCCCATTGCAGTGCCCTGGACAGCAGAGCTAAAGTCAGATTAAATGCAGGTGGGCTTCAGCCCACACTGCATGCCCCAGTCAGACTGGGGTTCTTTATAAGTAGACACAGACAGGTACAACTCCGTGTGGACCCACAGCATGGGTGCGTCCCAGGAAGCCACCGGCGGTACATAAATAAATCCCATTGCATTGCCCAGCACAGCTGAGGTAATGTCAGATTAAATGCAGGTGGGCTTCGGCCCACACTGCATGCCCCAGTCTGACCGGGGTTTTTAATACATAGACACAGGCAGGTTCAAATCCCTAATGTGAAGTCCCTGTGGACCCACAGCATGGGTGGCTCCCTGGAACCCACTGGCGGTACATAAATAGATCCCATTGCAGTGCCCTAACGTCAGATTAAATACAGGTGGGCTTCGGCCAAGAATGTTTTCATTGTTGGAGGAGGAGGATGGGGATGTTTTTGAGGCAGTACGTGTCCTGTCCCCCGTGTCCGTAGTTATATGCACCTTACCAGTAACCGTGTTGGTGGGATAGTGGTCGCGACTGTGGACCTATTAGCGCGGTTTTATTCAGTTGGTTTTCGGAATATGGCCAGGATTAAGTGGGCCGTGGTGGGGGGCTTTCTTATTGTATCGTTTAAGGTGAAATTCTTGGACTGCCACCAGACGGACAACTGCAAAAGCATTTGCCAAGAATGTTTTAATTGTTGGAGGAGGAGGACGGGAAAGTTTTTGAGGCAGTACGTGTCCTGTCCTCGTGTCCGTGGTTATATGCACCTTCCCAGTGACCGCGTCGCTGAAAAGTTGTCGCGCCTGGGGAACCTAGTAGCGCGGCCTCGCCACCATCATGTCTTTGGGACGCCTCCGTTTCCACTACCCTGTAACATTGCAGTAGCATCAGTATAGGAAGAGCCGAGAATTAGTAACATTTCAGCGGTAAGAGTATGCACAAACCCCTGTAACATTTCATTGGCAGCAGTGACGACAGACCCCACTAACATTTCATTTGCAGCAGTATACACAGACCCCAGTAACATTTCAGTAGTATCTGTATAGACAGACCCCAGTAACAGTTCAGTAGTATAAGTCTAGACAGACCCCAGTAACAGTTCAGTAGTAACAGTAGGGATAGACCCGAGTAACATTTCAGTACTATCAGTTGCGACATGTCCTAGTCACTTTTCAGTTCCAGCAGTGCAGACAGACCCCAGTAACAGTAACGTTGAAGCAGTATGGGCAAAGCAGCAGATAAACATTTCCCTGGCAGCAGTGTAGGGAGAGCAAAGTATTTGTAACATATCAGTAGTAGCAGTATAGTCAGACCCCAGTAACAGTAACGTAGAAGCAGTATGGGCAAAGCAGCAGATAAACATTTCCCTGGCAGCAGTGTAGGGAGAGCAAAGTATTTGTAACATTTCAATAGTAGCAGCATAGTCAGACCCCAGTAACAGTAACGTAGAAGCTGTATGGGCAGAGCCCACTATTAGTTACATTTCTGTTATAGCAGTATAGACCTGCCCCAGTAACATTTCCGTTGAAGCATTATGGGCAGAGCCCAGTATTAGTAAAATTACAGTAGTAACAGTATACACCAACCAAGGTAACATTTCAGGAGCAGAAGTATCGGCAGACCGAAGTAACATTTCTGTTGCTGAAGTATAGTCAGACCCCTGTAACATTACTGTGGCAGAAGTATAGATAGGCAGAACAGAGTTACATTTCTGTAGCAAAAGTGTAGGCCAATCCCAGACACAGTGGTGTACCATGAGTGCAGGCGAAGCCCATAAAAATTACTTGGATTACATTGTAGGCGAGGGCCCGAAAAATTGGTGTACCAACAGTACAAATGTACCCCCAAAAAATTGCCCATGCCCAACCCAGAGGGCAGGTGAAACCCATTAATCGCTTAGCGTACTGTGGCTTAATTTTTAACTAGGCCTGGAGGCAGCCCAGTCAAAATAAAAATTGGTTCAGGTGGAAGTTTCAATGCTTTAATGAGAATTGAAACAGATAAATATTATTTAGAAAAGTTATATGAGCCTTTTGGCCCACAGAAAAATTGCCCATTCGTGGTCATTACGAGAGGTTTCAGGAGGAGGAGCCGGAGGAGGAGGACGAATATCATACACAGATTAACAAAGGTCTTTAGGTAGCGCTGCTGTCCGCTGGTGGAGAAGAGAAGTCTGGGGAAATCCAGGCTTTGTTCATCTTTATGAGTGTAAGCCTGTCGGTGCTGTCAGTTGACAGGCGGGTATGCTTGTCCGTGATGATTCCCCCAGCTGTACTAAACACCCTCTCTGACAAGACGCTAGCCGCAGGGCAAGCCAACACGTCCAGGGCATACAGCGCGAGTTTGGGCCACGTGTCCAGCTTTGACACCCAGTAGTTGTACGGAGCAGAGGCGTCACGGAGGACGGTGGTACGATCGGCTGCGTACTCCCTCACCATCTTCTTACAGTGCTCTCTCTGACTCAGCCTGGACTGGGGAGGTGTGAGACAGTCTTGCTGGGGAGCCATAAAGCTGGCAAAGGCCTTGGAGAGTGTTCCCCTGCCTGCGCTGAACATGCTGCCTGATCTCCGCGCCTCCCCTTCTACTTGGCCCTCGGAACTGCGCCTTCTGCCACTAGCGCTGTCAGATGGGAAGTTTACCATCAGTTTGTCCACCAGGGCCCTGTGGTATTGCATCACTCTCAAACCCCTTTCCTCTTCGGGAATGAGAGTGGAAAGGTTATCCTTATACCGTGGGTCAAGCAGTGTGTACACCCAGTAATCCGTAGTGGCCAGAATGCGTTTAACGCGAGTGTCACGAGAAAGGCATGCTAACATAAAGTCAGCCATGTGTGCCAGGGTACCTGTACGCAACATATGGCTGTCCTCACTAGGAAGATCACTTTGAGTATCCTCCTCCTCCTCCTCAGGCCATACACGCTGAATGGATGAGAGGCAAGCAGCATGGGTACCCTCTGCAGTGGGCCCAGCTGTCTCTTCCTCCTCAGGCTCCTCCCCCTCCTCCTCCTCCTCCTCCTCCATGCGCTGAGATATAGACATGAGGGTGCTCTGACTATCCAGCGACATACTGTCTTCCCCCGCCTCCGTTTCCGCCCGCAAAGCATCAGTCTATATGCTTTGCAGGGAACTTCTCAACAGGCATAGCAGGGGAATGGTGACGCTAATGATTGCAGCATCGCCGCTCACCATCAGGTTGGACTCCTCAAAGTTTCCAATGACCTGGCAGATATCTGCCATCCAGGCCCACTCCTCTGTAAAGAATTGAGGAGGCTGACTCCCACTTTGCCGCCCATGTTGGAGTTGGTATTCCACTATAGCTCTACGCTGCTCATACAGTCGGGACAACATGTGAAGCGTAGAGTTCCACCGTGTGGGCACGTCGCAAAGCAGTTGGTGCACTGGCAGATTAAACCGATGTTGCAGGGTGTGCAGGGTGACAGCAACTGTGTTGGACTTTCGGAAATGTGCGCTGACCCGGCGCACCTTGCCGAGGAGATTTGACAAGTGTGGGTAGCCTTTCAGAAACCGCTGAACCACCAAATTAAAGACGTGGGCCAGGCATGGCACGTGCGTGAGGCTGCCCAGCCTTCACTAAATTCACCCAATGTGCCGTTAGAGAGATATAGTGGCCTTGCCTGCCTGTGCTTGTCCATGTGTCCGTTGTTAAGTGGACCTTGCCAGTAACCGAATTGGTGAGGGCGCGTACGATGTTGCGTGAGACGTGGTCGTGCAAGGCTGGGACGGCACACCGTGAAAAATAAGGGCGACTGGGGACAGAGTAGCGCGGGGCTGCTGCCGCCATCATGTTTTTGAACGCCTCAGTTTCCACCAGCCTGTAGGGGAGCATCTCCAGGCTGATCAATTTGGCTATGTGGACATTTAAAGCTTGAGCGTGCGGGTGCATGGCGGCGTATTTGCGCTTTCACTCCAATGATTCTCTTAGCGACAGTTGGACGCTGCGCTGAGAGACATTGCTGGATGGGGCCGAGAACAGCGGAGGTGAGGGTGTGGGTCCCGGCCAGGAGACGGTCGTGCCTGTGTGGTGAGAGGTGGGTTGGATCTCAGTGGCACGTTGGGGCCCAGGGGGAGAGGCAGTGGCGCAAGCTGGAGGCGGTGAACGACCTTCGTCCCACCTTGTGGGGTGCTTGGCCATCATATGCCTGAGCATACTGGTGGTGGTGAGGCTGCTGGTGGTGGCTCCCCGGCTGATCTGGGCACGAAAAAGTTTGCATACCACTGTTCGTTGGTCGTCTGGCGTCACAGTGAAAAACTGCCCCACCTTAGAGCACCTTGGCCTCTGCACGGTGGCTTGGCGCGAGGGGGTGCTTTGGGAAACAGCTGGTGGATTATTCACTCTTGCCCTGCCTCTACCCCTGGCCACCCCACTGCCTCTTCCAACCTGTCCTGCAGCTGCAATTGCCTCCCCCTCTGAAGACCTGTTCTCAGTTGGCTTATCACACCAGGTGGGGTCAGTCACCTCATCGTCCAGCGGCCCTTCCTCCAAATCCTCTGTGCGTTCCTCCCTCGGACTTACTGCCCTCACTACTACCTCACTGATAGACAACTGTGTCTCATCGTCATCGTCCTCCTCACCCACTGAAAGCTCTTGAGACAGTTGCCGGAAGTCGGCAGCCTCATCCCCCGGACCCCGGGAACTTTCCAAAGGTTGGGCATCGGTCATGACAAACTCCTTCGGTAAGTGAGAAAAAGAGGTTCCCAGCAGCACAGCATATATCCTCATATAGAGTCAGGCAAGACGGTATGCAAACGCCAGCAAAGAAGCCCAAACCAGGAAGGCTCCGGGGGTACAATCCAAATCAAGCAAGTAGTAACTGGCAGCAATCAGCAATGTAGAAAGATGCAAAAATGTATTTCCCCATTACAGAAATTCCGCAACGTTTCGGTCACAATGGACCTTCCTCAAGCCAATACATATTACATAGAGTGCACCATATATATAGGAAATGTGAAAACCACTAACCAATAACATACAGACATACACAGGAGTGTCTCATCACTGATTACCTCATTCCACACGTCTCAGCCGCCGCCCAGCGCATCGCTGGTGACATCATCATTAATTGACCCCCTCATACGTTGATGTGTTCGTCTGTGCTGCACCGCGCCATCTGCGCATGTGCCAAGCATCAACAATCGCGAGAGCAAGCTCCCGGACACAACAGAGCACAGGGGCCATATTATTAGTGGGCAAAGTATGCCAGTAGTATGTCCGCGCATGCGCCGGTCATCTGTCATCGCGAGAGCCGATGTTCGGCTCTATCACAGCGCATCGGCTTAACTCCCGCATTCCATATCCATGCTGTCTACTCGGATGTATTCTCAATGTACCAAAACACTGGCAGTGTTACAGTAAAGAGTGTCAGGGTCGCATACTTGGTCCTGCGTTTTTGAAACTAACGCTGGACACAACCCATGCAGCCCTTGACACCTATGCAATAGATATTACTATATACACCTATCTATTGATAGGTATAAAGAAATATGAAACCATAGTAAAGAATGGGTAAGTTCTTTCTCAATCATATCAACCCCAAGGAAAATATATCTGTCCAATCAGAACGCATCATGATGGTATATTATAGGTGACATTTATGCCATTACTATGTTGTTCCATATCTAATATAAAGGGGTACACTAACAACCTCCCGGTTATGTCATGTTATATCCCCGTAATCATCTAGGAAGTCAACACATCCCAATGTTTCTATGTTAACAAAGGCTATCAGGCCCAACAATGTATGTTATCACCCATACGCAATAATCAATAAAACATTATCCCATTACATCATCCAGATAAGGAAAGACAGAACAACCAATGTTATCTGCCTGATCAAATTGTAGATTTATTGATAATGTACATCCAATTTTAAATGTGCATGCGTCTATACTTTTTTCTTCTAGATGACGTAGTTTTGGACAGTCATATCTCAGACGTGTGACGAGGGAACCAGCGAGAGACAAACAAACCTGTGTAGATAAATCAAAGAAAATTTTTTTAAAAATACACTTATACCCATACAATAACACATATACCCATAAAATAATAATCAATAAAATATATGCACAATTCATATACCGATGTGTGTAACAAGATCTACAAGAACGGCTGGAAAATATATTCATGGTTAAGCCCCTTTGGGTGCATGGTGTCCAACTCATAGATCCATTTCAACTCACACTTTTTTAATAAAAATTCTCTGTCACCCCCTCGTGGAGGCACAGGGACATGGTCAATGACCCTAAATTTGAATTGGCTGATGTTGTGTTTAGCCTCCAAAAAATGTCGTGACACAGGTAGTTGTAAATTTTCCGTACGGATTGTACTCTTGTGCTTCACCATACGTGATCTCACCTCCATTGTGGTTTCACCCACATAACCAAGGCCACACGGGCAGGTAATGAGGTAGATCACGTATGATGAAGCACAAGTATATCTCCCATGTATCTTGTACCTATTGCCCCTGAGAGGATGCCGAAATTCGTCACCCCTAACGAAATTGTTACAACAACTACAGGCAAGGCATGGGAAGTTCCCCTTCCTAGGGGGTTTAAAAGTCCTCTGGACGACCGGTTTACGTGAAACAAAGTGTGAGTGGACCAGATGGTCACCTATGCTTCTGCTTCTTCTGTACGCATTTAAAGGGTTATTTTTAAATTCAGGTATTGCAGATCCATCCAATGTCAACAGTGGCCAATGTTTTTTAATGATGTTACCAACGGTTCCACTAAGACTATTAAAGGTACTTACAAACGGAATCCTATCCATTGTTTGTCTCTTCAATTTTGGTGTCAAAAGATCTTGTTGTGGTATTGCCCTAGCTCGTGTGGCAGCCTTTCTGATGATTTGCGCAGGGTATCCCCTATCCAGGAATCTCCTGCAAATCTCATCCAATCTTAGATCAATAGTTTGATCGTGTGCTATTCTTCTCACTAGTAGGAGTTGACTCCATGGGAGTGAGTCCTTCATGGCAACCGGATGGTTGCTACTATAGAGCAATAAACTGTTCCGATCTGTCTTTTTTGTGTAAAGATCCGTTACCAATCCCATTCCTTGTTTTTTGATCAATACATCAAGGAATTGGATTTCCACACTCGAATAAGACATAGTGAAATGAAGTTCTGGATAAACAGAATTTAGAAAAGTATGGAATTCCTGTAGTGTTTGGAGCGAACCCTTCCATATAGCAAACACGTCGTCGATGTACCGACCCCAGTACATCAACGACGCTGCATACATGGAGGTATAGATACGATTCTCCTCAAATTGGCGCACAAAAATGTTGGCGTATGTAGGCGCCATATTTGAGCCCATAGCAGTGCCCTGTCGCTGTCTGTAGTACACCCCCCCCAAACAAAAAATAATTGTTGCGGAGGATGTACTCCAGCAGCGACAGGGCAAACTGCATACACTCAGAGGACATGTCAGATGCCATCAGAAACTGTCTGACGGTATCTATCCCTTTGTTGTGACTGATGGAGGTGTATAGTGCAGTCACATCAAAGGTGACCAAGACAACATCTTCGGTCATCTCAAACGATGCAATTTTCTTCAAAAAATCAGATGTATCCCTGATATGTGAATCAGCCTCTTCCGCAAACCGCCTCAGGACTTTGTCCAAGAACCGTGCGATATTACAGAAGAGTGAGTTTCTGCCCGAAACGATCGGTCTACCAGGTGGGTTCTGGGGATCCTTGTGGACCTTTGGAAGAGTATATAGGGTAGGGACTATGGGATGTTGGATATCAAGAAATTTGAACAGCTTATTATCAATCAAACCTGCCCGTAGTGCCTCATTCAACATACCCCTCAATTGGAGTTGGAATCGTATGGTAGGGTCTGTTCGTAATTTCTCATATACATTCTCATCATTTAGTTGTCTGTATACCTCTGTTGTGTACATGGTGGTGTCCATCACAACTATTGCTCCGCCCTTATCGGCTGGTTTAACCACAATCGTATCATCCTGTGCAAGAGTATTAAGGGCTTTCCTTTCCCTCATATTAAGGTTATTCTTAAGCCTCCTCTTGTTGCCCAACGTTTTGGATCTCAATTTTTCAATGTCTTTTAATACTAGTTTAGCAAATACCTCAATTTGGGGATTTGATGTGGGTGGTTGGTACGTACTCTTGTTACGAAGACCGGTTCCAATCAGGGAAAAAGACCCTGGTGGGGCTGTCTGCGTAACTGCACGTATCGGTTGTGAATTAAATTGACTTTTAAGCCTTAAATTTCTAAATAGACGATGTACGTCAAGGTTAAGATCAAACCAATTCATAGATGTTACGCAGCAAAATGATAAGCCCTTGCCCAATACAGTTGTCTCATCTGGTGTCAATACCCTAGAAGAGATGTTGATTACAATACCGTCACTGGTAGGTTCACGAAGTCCAGCACCAACTATTTCCTGAAGTCCATCAGGGGTGGTCTTTTCGTAGATCGAGTCGTCACCCCGTCGGGATCTCTTATATGCCCTGTGATGTTTTCGTCCGCCTCGGCGGCACCGGATGGTCCCTCTTTTCTCTTCATCCTGTTTGTAATCCCACGGCCTAAAAAAGAAGAAGATGTAGAGACACCCACATGATCATTCTTGGCCGAATCATCCGTTGAAATCGAACCCCGAGACGAGAACCCAAATTGACTTCTATTCCTGGGTGGGCGTCGTCGTTGTCGTCTTTGTTTGGTATTTGATTCAAAGGGATCTGTGGCCTTATTCTTTGATGTCTGCCAACAAAATACACGACCATAGGCATAATCGTCGACATCCCTAAACCACTTGGTTTTTTTAATACTTTCCAATTCCTCCTGATGTCGTTTGAGATATGTTGTTTTTTTCTCCTTATGCTTATTCCAGTCCTCCGGTGTCAGAGCCTCCAGAATGTTCTTTTCAAGAGAGGACAAACGAGCTGTGCTCTCTTCGGTGGGAGAGGAACCATTGTTGCCCAATCTGGGCAGGGGCCCGAGAACAGTTCCTGGGAGTCTGCCTGCTCCTCAGAATGTGTCATTTTCATGGAGTGAGGAGGCTGGGAGGAAGGAGGAGCAGCAGCCAGAGGATTCAGAGTTGCAGCAGTGGACGGCGTAGAAGACTGGGTGGTCGATAGATTGCTGGATGCACTTTCTGCCATCCACGACAGGACCTGCTCACACTGCTCATTTTTTAATAAAGGTCTACGACGTGGACCCAAAAATTGCGATATGAAGCTTGGGACCGCAGAGACTGTCCTCTCTCCTACTCCCGCAGCAGCCGGCTGCGATTCACCTGGACCAGGAACTCGTCCTATGCCTACACCCTCACTTGGGACTTCGCGTCCTCGACCGTGACTGCGTCCACATCCTCTGCCCCTATCCCTACCCCTCAGCATGCTGGATTAAGAATCGAGCAGAGACAGAGCGGTGTAAAAATGTTTGTAAATTATTGCTGCGCAGTTGGTGGCTGCCAGCGGTAATATAACGATAAATGAAGCCAGAGATAATTTATAAGGAAGGCTGCACTTAGGCCTTGCTGTGAACTATGCAGTTTGGATGGAAGTGAAGTCCCACAGGCCACGCAGGCAAATGCACTGGGTCTCCGGTAGCCGTAAAAAGGAATTTTTTTAAAAATCTCCTTATTTTACTATGCAATGAAGGCTGAGGCTATGCAGTATGTATTGCACTTTCAATCTATGGGCGTCGGGCAGACCGTGAACTTCTGAGACAGCACACGTATAACACAGAGCGTTGTAGAAAATGTGTGGTTTCTTGGCGTACACTTAGAGGCAGACTGCAGTGAGGAAACACAAAGTGCGGACAGAAATATGTTTAAATGAAGGCTGCACGCAGGTTAGGCTGTGAACTATGCAGTTTGGATGGACGTGAAGTCCCACAGGCCACGCAGGCAAATGCACTGGGTCTCCGGTAGCCGTTAAAAGGATTTTTTTTTAAAATCTCCTTATTTTACTATGCAATGAAGGCTGAGGCTATGCAGTGTGTATTGCTCTTTCAATCTATGGGCGTCGGGCAGACCGTGAACTTCTGAGACAGCACACGTATAACACAGAGCGTTGTAGAAAATGTGTGGTTTCTTGGCGTACACTTAGAGGCAGACTGCAGTGAGGAAACACAAAGTGCGGACAGAAATATGTTTAAATGAAGGCTGCACGCAGGCTCTGCTGTGCAATACAGAGGTACTACAACTCCCAGCAACCACGGAGTTAAATGCACACGGTCACAGGTTGCCCTAAGAAGAACTATTGGGGTTCTTTTAGACATGATTCTACACTACCACTGTCCCTGCCTGACCAATACTGCCCCTATACTCAAGTACAGACTGCAGCCTGAGAACGCTACAGCCTGCACGCCCGATATACATTAAAAAAAAATTGTGCAAAAGTGCTCACAGCAGCCACTACAGGTACTACAACTCCCAGCAACCACGGAGTTAAATGCACACGGTCACAGGTTGCCCTAAGAAGAACCGTTGGGGTTCTTGTAGACAGGATTCTACACTACCACTGTCCCTGCCTGACCAATACTGCCCCTATACTCAAGTACAGCCTGCAGCCTGAGAACGCTACAGCCTGCACGCCCGATATACATAAAAAAAATTGTGCAAAACTGCTCACAACAGCCACAACAGTAATGCACTAGGTGAGCTGTGGCCCTAAGAAGGACCGTTGTGGTTCTTGAAGACGCTAACACTGTCCCTATAGCAGCAGCATCACCAGCACTGTCCCTGATCTCTCTTAGCGTGTGTCTGTGGCGAGCCGCGGGCGGGGCAGATTTAAATACCCGGGGGTCACTTGATCTCCCCAGTCACTCACTGCAGGGGGGTGGGATAGGGCTGGAACGTCACAGGAGGAAGTTGTAATGCCTTCCCTGTGTTTCTATTGGCCAGAAAAGGGCGCAAATTTCTCAGGGAAGGAAATGTAATGGAGTTGAGTGCCGCGTGGTGCTCGTCTCGAGTAACGAGCATCTCGAAAACCCTAATGCTCGAACGAGTATCAAGCTCGGATGAGTGCGCTCGCTCATCTCTACACAGAATCTCTCATGGCATCCTCATAAAATGATAGAATTGTAGAGCTGGAATGGACCTCTAGGTTTATCTTGTCCAACCCCCTGCTCAATGCAGGATTCACTAAATCATCCCAGACAGATGTCTGTCCAGTCTCTGTTTGAAGACTTCCATTGAAGGAGAACTCTCAACCTCCCGTGGTAACATGTTCCACTCATTGATCACCCTCACTGTCAGAAAGTTTTTTCTAATATCTAATTTGTGTCTCTTCCCTTTCAGTTTTATCCCATTGCTTCTAGTCTTTTCTTGTGAAAATGAAAATAGGGCTGATCCATCTGCACTGTGACAGCACTTCAGATATTTGTAGACAACTATTAAAGGGGTTGTCTCACGAAATCAAGTGGGGTTATACACTTCTGTATGGCCATATTAATGCACTTTATAATATACATTGTGCATTAAATATGAGCCATACAGAAGTTATTCACTTACCTGCTCCGTTGCTAGCGTCCCCGTCGCCATGGTTCCGTCTAATTTCGGTGTTTTCTTGCTTTTTTAGACGCGCTTGCGCAGATGGGTCTTCTCCCTTCGGCTCCGCTCGGCAGCATCGGCGTTTTGGCTCCGCCCCCTTGTGCGCGTCATCGCGTAGCTCCGCCCCATGACGTGTGCCGGTTCCAGCCTCCTGATTGGCTGGAATCGGCACTTGATTCAGCTTGTCTATGTTTTTTTTTTTAATTAGGGTCCCAGAACTGGACACAGTATTCCAGATGAGGTCTGACTATGGAAGAGTAGAGGGGAATAATTAACTCTATGCTTCTCTTAATACATCCCAGAATTGTATTCTGTAAATCACCTGGATCAACTCTTGTTGCGAAGGTTCTCACACCTGAGATAATTGGCCTTCCTGGATTGCCAGCTTTGTGTATTTTGGAGAGCATATTGAATATTTGAACCCTGAGGTTCTCAGGAATCAAGTCCAAACATTTTGTGGAATCCACATACAGACTTATGATGACCCTTCTCAATTCCCTATTATATTTTCAGTCAGGTCTTGATCTAGTTCGGTATGGTATCTGGTGCCACTTAGCTGTCTACCTGCTTTTTTCATATAGTCTGATGTATTCATGAGGACTATAGCACCATCTTTATCTGTAGGTTTATTCATCAACTCCTTGTTGTTTATGAGGGTATAGATGGCCCTTCTTTCCTGTATGTTGAAGTTAATGTTTTATTTATCTTGCTTAAAAAGTATAGTAGAGTGCATCATATGTCTAAAGGAGTAGATAAATATTTGTCTAAAGTGGAATTGGGACCAGTTGGGGGTGTCCACTCAGATTTCTTCTCAGACCCTAGTTTATCCTGTGTTTGGGTGCTTGAAATTCTTATCTCCTCTTTGTTATAGAAGAGATCTTTCAGTTTTAGTTTCCTGAAGTATTCCTCCAAGTCAATGCAGAGTTCTGTTTTATCAACACTTTTAGTAGGACAGAATGTTAGAGTACAGCTCTGCTTTGAGTCAAAGTCTGCTGAGTTTCTTTTTTGTGTTCTTTATTATGCCTCAGTCAGACGAGCAATTTTTAGCGCATGAATAGCGATCCATTACAGCATGAATCGGTCCATTAAAGACAATTATCACATAACGATGTGAAGTTTTGATAATGTTTGTGCAGGCCAGGTGAATAAGCCCTGCTCAAACCTAACACTTAATTCATAGGGTGGTTTTAAGGCCCATTTATATGTAACGCTTATAGCTAGAGATGAGCGAGTATACTCGCTAAGGCACATTACTCAAGAGAGTAGTGCCTTAGCCGAGTATCTCCCCGCTCGTCTCTAAAGATTCGGGGGCCGGCGCCGGTGACAGGTGAGTTGCGGTGGGGAGCAGGGGGGAGCGGGGAGGAGAGAGGGAGAGAGAGATCTCCCCTCCGTTCCTACCCGCTCTCCCCCACCGGTCCCTGAATCTTTAGAGACGAGCGGGGAGATGTTCGGCTAAGGCACTACTCGCTCGAGTAATGTGCCTTAGTGAGTATACTCGCTCATCTCTACTTATAGCTCAAAATTCATTTAAACGACCTAAAAAGTGTGATAATCATTACATGTAAACGAGGGCATCGTGCACTTTTTGTCTGAACGATGATTTTAAGGTGAGCCTAAAATCCATCATTCAGCTGCAGAGAGATAAAGTGTCTCTTAATAGACCGCATGCTGTGTTCTCCATGGGAGTCGGGAGATTACATTGTAATTTGCTGGCAGACACAAGGAGTACAATGCAGTTGTGTGCAAAGCTGGGCATGTGATCAATCACATGTTGGGCTCTGCAAACAGCTCCTGAAGACCGTTTTACATGCAAATGAAGGTGATAAAATGTTAATGGCCAATAATAGCCATTAACGCTTTATGCAAAAAGATCACTAAAACTTTCAATCTTTCGATCATTTGAAAGATTATTTTTGCGTGTCAATGGGCCTTTAGACACAGATGGATTTTATTAGCCAGTTATTGTACAAAACACCCTCTTCATTAGAAAACCTGTCTGACTGGAATCTGTGTTCATTTAATTCAGCTAGTATTAAAGGATTACTTAATCAATGATTCAAATCAACTTACTGTATGCCAATCATACATGATTAGACGTACTACATACATGCCTGGACCCAATGCAATACAATGGGTAATAAATAAATACAAAACAATAATTTATATAGGATCTACAATTATGCAGTACTGTACAAAGATTTTCTAAAGCCTCATCAATATTTATCAATAAGCCTAGTTCCTTTTGTCATGTTTCTGTGCACTAATGTTGTTTTTTAATAACATTTAGTCTAAAAAATGGAAAGTTTGAAGACAGCTCGCATTTATTCGGATAGAAACTGTCATCTTTTTTCATTTAGAGCTCAGTGAGCACTGTGTCATGAAACAAATAAGCAGGAAGTATGATGGTGAAAAGCCCTTATGTGTCAAGTAGCATATTGGGCTTTGTCTGTTTTATCATCTTTCAGTAATAATTGTTTATTAGAAAAAAGAAACCTTCTTAATCTTCCCACTGCCATGTCCACATAAACCAGCATGGTGTTTACTGATTTTAATGCATTCCAAGAATACAGAATACATAGGTATTCACAATGTAAAGCTTCACAATGGCGGGAAATAAATATATAGCACGGTTTGGTGAATTATTTATGTCATAAGGACAAATATTTTTAGATGAAAAAAAATTTGCTTTACAGTTTTCTGTTCAATTGAATGTTCAAAAAATGCTGAAAATGTAGAATATTTTGAAAGCTGGTTTATGGACTGTTAATGCTTTTTAACAGTGCAGCTTTTAATAGTATATAAAAGAGCACATGTAAAGGACCTTTCACATAGAGCCGAATTAGGATGCAAGACACCTAAATCCAAAGCTGTGGAATTCCACACCAAAATTCCACAGGTCAAACTACAGATTTTGATGCCGAATTGCAGGAAGGTTTAAGCCATTCTCAATTCCACATCAAAATCCGCAAGTAGCCTGTGAATTTTGTTACAGAATTAACCACTACTTGCTCTGCGTCCTGCACCCTAATTCCAGCCTGTGTGAAAGGTCACTTAAGCTTTATTTACACTGACCCATTTGTATCCCATTTGTATCCATAGCCATGTTCCACCTTTTGTTGCACTTGTAAGATAAAAAGTGGCAAATTTTTGTTGCACTTTTTGTATTAAAGGGGTTGTACCAGAATTAAGTTGTATCACCTATCGATAGAATTGGTGGGGGTTTTACCACTGAGACCCCTACTGATCCTGAAAACAGGTGTCTCACATCCCTCTCCTCCTCACAGCAGGCTCACTGCACCCTCTGAATCCCCTTTCCTTTAATCAAGGAAAGAGGTTATGGAAGTCCCTCAATTTTAGGTAGATTTATAAACTGCAGTGTTTCTACAAAGTCTTAAAAAAGTTGCATATTCCACTAAGTATCTAGCTTAATGGGGACCTATTATCCTCAAGTCATGCAGGACCGACTGCATACCAGTAGCTATGCAACCACTGCCATACTGACTCTACTGCAGCCTTATTTTTGTTTATGCTCACCCCTGGTTCTCCTGGAAATTTAGTTCCTCGGGGGGTGTGCCCTGACATCTCTCCATGGAGGAAGTGTTTGCCTAGAGCTCCGAGACAGCAGCACCAAACTAAAGCTATCCGACTCTCCCTGCAAGCAGGAAACAGAACCTGAAGATACCCTTGGCTCTCCTGATCGCCTGTGAGCCGATTGAAAGTCGGGTAGTCCTGCAAAACACCCACTACAACAGGTGAGTGTACCTGGGTCTCACTGCGGCCTACTTGTCCCAGGACGCTGTGAATGGCGGGAAGCACGAGCCTCACTCCACCTGCTGCAGAGCCTGAAGACCACCCAAAGGCTCCCACAGGGGGAACAGAAGCAAAAAACCCACTGCACTGCTCTCCCAAGAAGAATCGGAGCTCCGACAACTAGACACAGCTCAGGCAACCATGTGTAGGAAACCCGCGATCCTACAGCCCTCCATCAGAGACAGAGCGGGAGATGCTCACCACACTGCCCTGCAGGCAGAGGATACCCGGGCACCAGTGAAACCACCTGATCCCGGGAGAAAGCAGCTTTACAGCAGAGGCCCGGCAGCTGGACCTGCAGAGTGCCGGTGAAGAGACCACACCATCTACCTGGGTGAGTTCCCTGCAGCTCTGCTTCACCCCCGCACAGCAGAGCCAACAGTACATCCAGCAGACAGCCAGTCAGAGCCACAGTGACACTACATGCAAGGCAGGCTGAACCCTGCACTCTGCACTACATAAAAGCAGCCCTGCCGCACCAACACCTATAAGCCCCGTCTGATCATCTGTCACACCAGAGCCTCCCCACTATCTACAGCCTGCTCCATCTCCTAATCCTAAACGGACCTAAACTATATCATCTTCCTAAAAGGGTTACTCATTACCTTGTGGCAGTATATCCGTCTCGGTGCTCGGCAGACCTGGGCCCGTTGCTGTGCTGCTCCAAACTTTCTTCAACTTAGCATACTGTGTCAATCACACACAACAGGTGCTCTCTGCTGCCACCTAGTGGTTTACAGTGATATAACAAGCATATAGTAAAGATTAGCTATAACCTCTGCTACATAATATACACCTAACACGAGCTTTGCCGTACCATATCCAAAGTGCGTTAAAAGAAAGCTTGTGGGGGGGCGGAGCCTGGACGCCGAGCGGTATGGCTGCCTGAGCACCGCGCTCCTCCTAACGGGCACCCGCCGAGTCTCACAGCAGCGGTAAACAACGGAAAAGATGGGGAAGACAACTAAAGAAAGGGGCACGGACCTGCAGGGCACCCCCCGACCGGCCAAAACGCAAGTAGACGTCCAGCGCTTCTTTAAAGAACGATCCGCTCCTTCCCCGCGGCCCCTGTCCAAGATGGCGCCGGCACGACAGCTCGCTCCTGCACTCAACCATGCGGAGGAGCAGGAGCTGCTCTCAGAGGGAGAGGATAGTGAATCCGTTTCCAGAGGATTCATGAAGAACTTAATCTCGCAAGCTCTGCGTCCTATCAGCTCTGACCTGGCAGAGATAAAAGATGAATTCAAGCAGCTGGGGCACAGAGTAGAAGATTTAGAGTCCACATCTGCTGCTATTTCCTCACACTCTATGCAGTTGGAACAAGCCTTAAAGGAACAGCACGTCCATCTAAATAGAGCTCTCCTACTTCAAGAAGACCTTGAAAATAGGAATAGGCGCAATAACCTGTGCTTCAAAGGCATTCCGGAATCCTGCGCCAATGAATGCCTCCGAAAAGTCGCCAAAGAAATTTTCGCCATCTTACTGGGAGAGGAGAGAGCGTCCACCATAAGTATCGAAAGGATCCACCGGGCCCTCAGACCCCCACCTGGCAGTGCCGATTCCCCCAGGGATGTTATTTGTAAGCTGCTTGCCTTCCCTGATACTGCGGCGGTCTTGAAAGCAGCTAGAACACATAGAGATCTGAACTATGCGGACTCAATTTCGATCTTCCAGGATCTAGCGCCCTCGACCTTAGCGAAACGCCGGGCCCTGCGACCTTTGCTTGAGGTCCTTAAATCACGGGAGATAAGATACACCTGGCTGTTTCACTTTGGCATCAGTATTCCCATCCAAGGCAAGAAACTGAATATTCGCACCTAGGAAGACATGCAAAAACTGTGGGGGCTTTTAGATATTGACCCAATTGACCTACCAAATTGGCAACCGCTTCCAGATCCGCCTCAATTTCAACCACTAGAGAGCCCTGGGGACTGGCTGGTGGCGGGTAACTCAAAATCCCCTAAGGGGAAAAAGAAGAAGCACAGACAAGACCTGTGAAGACTGATCACCACTGAGTTTACTCCCTCTGTATTTGGACACCCCCTGATGGAAAGGGCCCCCAGGCAGCTTTCACACCTTCCACGCTGCCGCCCTGTTTTGGGGCCTGTCTTTCATCTTCATTCGCATCTCTTTTTGCCTTTCTTCCCATCTTAACCTTTTCCTTTTGCAGCTCGAAAAGGTGTGATTTTGGAGAACGTTAGTTTCAAGAATCCTGAGAGCTCCTTAATGGAGCCTGAAGATTCGATCTCGTTCCATCCGCCGGTACGACAACCCGCGTCTGGTGACATGTTATTTTCAATCGTTTGTCTATTGCCGAACTTTAATTAATATTGCCAATCACACTGCACGTTTCATTGAATGTTTACCGTTATTAGTATATTGCATAGTTTGGGCTTATAGCCCTATTTCTCTATATGTGAGACACGGTGGGTGCCTGTACTGTCCAGGCCGTAACTTACACTCTGAACTCCTGACAGAGTCTGTGGCTTAGTGGGAACTCAGTAGACCGCCCACCAGGTGAACCCGAGAGGGGATTCCTCGGACCCCTTCGGGTGCACACAAATAAGTATTTTTCCTACCAGCAGAATCCTCTGCTGAATTGAAGTTTAGCTTTTCATTGCTAATAAGACTTGTGTTTGTCATTTTACCCCCCCCCCCTCCAGCCTTCCCTTCCTCTCTAACCTTACCTTCCCCCTTTACCTATCCCTCCCTTGGCAAATCTAAAAGGCGCCTGAGAGAAAGTCAGTGGTACGACCTTCTCTAACTTTTCTGCTTCATCGTGCTTTTCTCTCACGTTTATCCATTCTTATCCTTAGCACAGGAACCCCACCATGAGGGGACTGCGTCTCACGTTCTTTAACGTCAAGGGACTTAACTCGCCTGCGAAACGACATAATCTTGAGCTGCTTCTGAAGAGGTATGAATCTAAAATTATCTTCCTCCAGGAAACCCATTTTAAGAGAAAAATTCTTTTCCCTACCGGGAAAGTTCTTTCCCAAAGCGTTCCACAGCACTCACCCCTCGTCGGCCCCGAAAGGGGTCTCCATATTATTCCCTAAAACGATCAATTTTGTTGAGGAGGCGCAGTTTAGGGACGACGAGGGTAGAGTCCTTTTCATAAAGGGGACCTTGAATAACACAAAATTGACCCTTGCTAATATTTATGCACCCAATACAGAGCAGATACCCTGGTTGCTTAAACAACTGGAAATTTTGAAACACTTTAAAGAGGGCCAGGTAATCTTGGCTGGGGATTTCAATGCCACCTTTAACCCCACTTTAGACTCCTCCTCAGGCCGGTCTCAAATCTCCCAAAGCAAATTTAAAAAATTGGGCAAGCGGCTGCAGGAGCTGGGTTTGGTGGACGCATGGCGCTCGCTACACCCCACCATAAAAGACTTCTCATACTTCTCCTCAGTGCACTCCACTTTTCAGAGGTTAGATTACGTCTTGGTTTCCTCTGCTCTGCTCACATCCCTGATCGGAGCGGACATAGATACGATGACGATCTCCGACCATGCCCCCGTCCATGTGACTCTACGATCTCCTCAACCCTTTCCTAGGGAATGGAGATGGTCACTCAACACATCACTCCTCGACCAATTGGAGGACAGGGAACATTTAGCTAAATTATTAGAAGAATACTTCTGCCTCAATTCTACGGAGGGATCGGAGTCCCCGATGGTCTGGGAGGCCCATAAGGCCTATATGCGCAGCCTACTGATAGCCCTGGGTTCACACATTAAAAAACGCACACAAAAAGCTATCGATGAGAAGCTTTCACTGATTTGCAAATTAGAGCTGACAGTGAAACTCTCACAAGCAAAACACAACATTGCCAAACTCACGACAGCTAGAGCAGAGCTGAAGCTGTTGCTCAACTCTAGATTTAATAAAAACAGCTCCATTTTAAGCACAAGATATACGCCCAGGGCAACAGGGGCAGCAAGCTTATGTCCGCACTGATTAAAAAAGCTCAGGCAAAAAAACAGATTAGGGCTATCAAATCCCCCACGGGTGAGACTCTGACCACCTCGAAAGATATTGCGGAGGAGTTTCAGAGGTTTTATACAGGCTTATACAACCTCCATAACGCCCAGAATCCGTCCCCTTCGGGGAATCCCACAGCACAAATTGACGAGTTCCTCAGGTGGATTGATATGCCGCGCCTGGGCCCGAGTGAGGCTTCCACCCTGGTCACACAGGTCACACAAGATGAGGTCGAGGCGCTGATAGTCTCCAGTCCCCCCAACAAAAGTCCAGGCCCAGATGGTCTACCGGTACAGTATTATAAAGCCTTTCTCCCAATACTAAAACCTAAATTAACAGCCTTGTTTAACGACTTAATGGGGGGGGCATCCCTGCCGAGGCAATCCCAGGAAGCCCACATCACCTTGATCCATAAGGATAACAAGGATCCGGAATTGTGTGGGAGCTACCGCCCTATATCTCTTATCAATCTAGATATGAAATTGTGGGCCAAGCTGCTAGCGAAAAGATTAGAACCCTTTATGCCCACTCTGATTGATGTGGAGCAGGCCGGCTTTATCATTGGGAGGGAGGGGAGAGATAATTGCCTCAGACTCCTCCATGCGGCTAGGTATGCACAAAATCATAGGATACCCCTTGCCTTAATAGGTATGGATGCCGAAAAGGCTTTTGATAGGGTTAATTGGCTCTACATGGAGAGAGTACTGCACCCCTTTAACCTACCAGGGCAGTTTACGAAGGCAATTTTCTCTCTCTACGCTTGCCCCCATGCAAGACTTAAAATAAACGAGATCCTCTCTCCTCCCTTCCTCATAAGAAATGGCACTCGGCAGGGGTGTCCCCTATCTCCCTCCCTCTTCATCTTGTCCTTGGAGCCCCTGCTTCTGAGGGTCAGGCAGGACCCGGGAGTGAGGGGTCTCTGTATTGGAGACCAGCAGCTATCAGCCGCAGCTTTTGCGGACGATATCGCATTCCTAATTACCGAACCCCAGAAGAGCCTACCCAGACTCTCAGAGTTACTCGAGGAGTTTGGCGCGATCTCTAATTTCAAGATTAACTTTGCAAAGTCAACGGCTCTGAACATCTCCATACCCTCAAAACAATATGACATATTGAGAAACAACTCACCCTTCTCATGGTCATCCTCCTACCTGGAGTACCTCGGTATTAGACTAACCAAAAAGGCTGAAGATTTATATAATTCTAACTTCATTCCGCTCATCGACCAGGTCAAACGTCTTCTTAAATCATACGACATCCCTTGTGTGTCTTGGTTTGGGAGGAAAAACATTATAAAAACATATATCCTACCTATTATATTGTATAAGATCAGAATGCTTCCCATTCACCTCCCTACCAAGTTCTTCAAAATGATACGGTCGGTCTTTTCGGCTTTCGTGTGGAGGCAGAGGAGGAGACCAAGGCTGGCGCACAGCTTAAAGGGGTTGTCCCGCGCCGAAACGGGTTTTTTTTTTTTTTCAATAGGCCCCCCGTTCGGCGCGAAAAAACACAATGCATGTGTTAAAAAAAACAAACCGTTTAGTACTTACCCGAATCCCCGCGCTGCGGCGACTTCTTCCTTACCTTAGCAAGATGGCCGCCGGGATCTTCACCCACGATGCACCGCGGGTCTTCTCCCATGGTGCACCGTGGGCTCTGTGCGGTCCATTGCCGATTCCAGCCTCCTGAGACGGGGACGCTAGCAACGGAACAGGTAAGTGAATAACTTCTGTATGGCTCATAATTAATGCACGATGTACATTACAAAGTGCATTAATATGGCCATACAGAAGTGTATAACCCCATTTGCTTTCGCGGGACAACCCCTTTAATGATCAGAAGGCGCACTGAGGGAGGTATAGACCTCCCTAATCTCTATGATTATTATTGCGCTTCCCATCTTAGATACAGGTGGGATCTTTCGCACCCTGAGAGTGATAAACTACTTACAAAAGTGGTGGAGGGCTGTGGTAGGTCCCCTTTGATGGAGGCCCTGTGGTTTCCAGTGAGTTCACACTACCGAGCCAAGACGTTTAACCCACTCCTCAGAGGCCCGTGCGAGATATGGGACAAGCTTAGAGAGGTACTTGCCCCAGCTCCCTCCCCCATTCTCCCCCTGTCCACCATTCCCAAGATCCTTAATACACAGCTAAGCCTAAACTCGGCCTCGGTCTGGAGAAAATTCAAATCATTCTCAATAGCCAACATACAGTCACTAGCCCACCTCACACCTCCCTCGATCCTCCAAAAACTACTTCCATCGGAGCAGTTATCCTTTCTAGAGTCAGCCCAAGTAACTGGCATCTTCAAAGAGTTCTTCAAATTGCATAAATCCACTAGACCTCTCACATCTTTTGAGAGGGCTTGGTCAGAAAACAAACCCTCCCACAAAAAATCTCCCTCGTACGCAAAAACTTCATCGCCTCCCACCAACCTTATAAACCTGCATTCCTCTCTTCCTGGGAGGGCGAGCTGGGTATCCGACTTACAGCCGAGGAGACCAAATCGATTTTAAACACCTCCTTTGGTCTTTCTCCATGCGTGTTAGCCCAGGAGGCTCACTACAAACTATTAGTTAGGTGGTATTGGACCCCTCAATGGCTACATCAACATAAGCTCACCTCCCAGGAGGTCTGCTGGAGATGCAAAAGGGATGTAGGCTCATACCTGCATATCTGGTGGACCTGCCCGGTTGTGGTCCCCTTTTGGAAGGGAGTTGGAAAAGTCATACAGAAAATTGCGCCAAATATCTCCATCTCTCCAGACCTGGTTTTCCTTTGGAGACCATTCAAGCACTTCCATCCCATAAGAAATAAGTTGATCGCCCTACTACTGGACGCCGCCAAATCCTTAATCCCCCGTCTTTGGCTACAAAATACCGCACCAACGATGGCTCAATGGAGGGAGAGAATTGATAATCTATACTCTCTAGAAGAGTTACACAGCTGGTCGAACAACACCTATGATAAGTTCATTCTGACATGGGCTCCCTGGCGTGAGGCGAGACTTGAGGCGGTGTGGGACGATTGAGACGTAGTCCCTATTCCCCTGGACCGTGATGGTCGGTTCACCATATTTACCTTCTTTCCTCTCCCCTCTTCTCTGCCCTGGCTTTCCCCCTTTTCCTTCCCCCCCCCCCCCCCTCGCCCCTTCCTTAAGTTCATGTTGATATTATAGTTGATTCCTCTCGGCCTTGTGTAAGTGTAATGTAAAGAAGATCACGGAAGAAGAATTTGATTAGAGGTTGCACAATTTTGCGCTTTCTGTATTGCAAAAGACGGTGTAGGCCATGTTAACCAGAGACAGTTACATATGTTTTTGATCCCCGTGGTACGGGCGCTTGTACTCTCTGGTACAATAGACTTTTGATATTTGTTTGTATCGTGATACTTTGGCATGATATGTTAAAATCACAATAAAAATTTGATTTGGAAAAAAAAAAAGAAATTTAGTTCCTCATGCTTGGAATTTGTCAAGTGACCAGTCTTTACCACTAAAGGCCCATTTACACACACAGATAATCTTTCAAACTACTGAAAAATCGAAAGTTTTTGCATAAAGTGTTAATGTTCACTGATGGCCATTAACATTTTATTATCTTCATTTGCATTTAAATGGGCCTCCATAAGCTGTTTGCAGAGCCCAGCATGTGAATAATTACACTCACAGCTGTGTGTACAGCTGCATTGTTCTTGTCACAGCTGTTGGAAGAATACAATGTAAACTGCCTGCTCCCCGTGGAGATAACGTCCTGGGGTCTACTGACATATAAAGCAAACTGCCTCATCTCCAGTAGCTGAAGGATGCCCACGTTAACATGGAACAATTATTACTCAAATTTGGTCGTTTGAATGAACTGTGATAATCATTGTGTGTAAATGGGCCTTTATTATTAATGGGTGATATCAGATTTAAATGAGAGTGGTCAGTGGAAATATCAAACATTCCAAGTGCCAGGAACTGAATCTGTGGAGAGCCCATACAAGGAAGTGTGGGTGACTTTGAACTAAAGAAACACTGCAATAGAGTCAGAGGGCAGTTGACTGCAAAGCTATGCAGCCGGCCCATCTGACATAAACTTAGCTCAAAACATACAACAAAACTGACAAAAAAAGGAAAAGACATGATACATGTCTTATATAATACATATAGGCCCCTGTGTTTGCAGTGTGTGATCTCCCAACTTATACCCTGAAGATATTGCCAGAATCAGTGAAATGTTATGCTATATTAATACATATGTTGCCCATTGACTTTGAATTGTTTTTGCACTATACCATTGTATTAAAAAATGTAATCACCAACATTTTTTAATTAAAGGAGATGTCTCGAGGAAGCAGTTAATTTTTTTTTTTGCCCAGTCCCCCCCATTAAACACACATTACTAAGCCCCCCTGTAAATGACATTTCTAGCTGGTTCGTACTTACCGTTCCAGCGTTTCAGCAAGTTATAAAAGTTTCCTCAAGATGGCCGCCGGCTCTTTCCCCGTCGCTCGCTGCAGCCCGACGTGCGCGCTCCCGAGACGCCGCCAGCTGTGTCTCCATGGCAACCGGACGCATCGCAGCCGCCGACCAGACGCCCCGCAGCCGCCGACCAGACAGCAGGTAACCGGCGCTAGCCCCCGGCTCCCCAGCGCTAGCTCCCCCGGCGCAGCGACAGCCCCCCCCCCATCGCAGCGACAGCCCCCCCGGCCTAGCGCTAGCTCCCCCGGCGCAGCGACAGCCCCCCCGGCCTAGCGACAGCCCCCCCGGCCTAGCGCTAGCTCCCCCGGCCTAGCGACAGCCCCCCCCGGCCTAGCGACAGCCCCCCCGGCCTAGCGACAGCTCCCCCGGCCTAGCGACAGCCCCCCCCGGCCTAGCGACAGCCCCCCCCGGCCTAGCGACAGCCCCCCCGGCCTAGCGCTAGCTCCCCCGGCGCAGCGACAGCCCCCCCCCATCGCAGCGACAGCCCCCCCGGCCTAGCGCTAGCCCCCCCGGCCTAGCGACAGCTCCCCCCCGGCCTAGCGACAGCCCCCCCGGCCTAGCGCTAGCCCCCCCGGCCTAGCGACAGCTCCCCCGGCCTAGCGACAGCCCCCCCCCCGGCCTAGCGACAGCCCCCCCGGCCTAGCGCTAGCTCCCCCGGCGCAGCGACAGCCCCCCCGGCCTAGCGCTAGCTCCCCCGGCGCAGCGGCAGCCCCCCCCCCGGCGCAGCCCGGCGCAGCGGCAGCCCCCCCCGACCCATCACTTACCTGGGAGGCTTCTCGGGGCGGCTGGGCTGGGCTGGTCTTCTCCGCTGGGCAGCTCGGCAGCTCTGCACCTTCCTCTAACAGAGGATGGTGCAGAATGGCCGCTTCAGCGCGCTCCCGAGCAGTGACAGCTCGTCTGCGCATGCGCAGAAGAGCTGTAGCGGGGAGCACACTGAAGCGGCTCGTGCTGAATGGAGAAGACCGGACTGCGCAAGCGCGTCTAAAAAAGCAAGCTGCCAGCGAATTTAGACGGAACCATGGAGACGAGGACGCTAGCAACGGAGCAGGTAAGTGAATAACTTCTGTATGGCTCATATTTAATGCACAATGTACATTACAAAGTGCATTAATATGGCCATACGGAAGTGTATAGACCCACTTGGTTTCGCGAGACCACCCCTTTAAGTTATATTGTCTCTAATGGACAAGACACTTTTAAAAAGGGCGCTAGAAACACATTTGGTGTATATTAAGTAAGCATGGAACTTAACATGCTTAGAAATAGAGTTTGTTTTCTTTTAACTGGACAGTAAAGCATAAAACTGCATATACAGAAAGTGCAGCATAGGAATATACAACCATTTATAAATCTGGGTGGGAGCTGCCATACAGCAATAAGAACAGCACCATTAGCATGAAAAATGACACCCTTAGTTCTCTGTTAAAAGACATTTTGTACAACACAGAATCAGACTGCACTCAGCCCTGCCTGCTGAGATGAAGCAAATTCTGGTTTGAAATAAAGGTTACCTTAGAAAATATTTCCTAAAGTATGAACATATAAAATGGTATATAGAGCTTTAGCTGTATGAACATTCTTTGTAGTTAATGTAGATACACTGCCTGATATTAATCATAGCTACCCACAACCCCTATGTTTCCCCTTCTACAGTTTTGTAAAAATTACTCTATCAACTTTACATAAAGCAGAACAAAAAATTGTGAAACCTGAAACCAAACCATCATATCCTTTCATCAGGCAAATGATGAACTTAAGGCCCATTTACACGCAAAGATAATCTTTCAAACGATTGAAAGATTGACAGTTCTAGTGACCGTCTTGCATAAACTGCTAATGGACATTAATGTTCATTAGCAGTTTATCACCTTCATTTGTATGTAAATGAGCCTTCAGCAGCTGTGTGCAAATTCCAGCATGTGGTCTGGACTTTGCACTCAGCTACATTGTCTTCGCAGGGACTGCTGAGGGCTGCCAGCTGCATACAATGTAATCAACTGCTCCCGTGGAGAACACATTCTGCGGTCCCTGCTATCTCTCTCCCTCTGAATGATGGATTTTAAGCTCACCTAAAAACAATTGTGCAGCCGAAGAGCGAAAGATGGATGCTTTTACACGCAATGATTATCGCTCAAAAGCCATAGTTTGAATGAATTTTGAGACATAATCGTTGCATCTAAATAGGGCTTTCAGCTCTGTTAACATTGGCATAGGCTTTATTAAAGGCCCCTGATGTAGGTTACATCACTATTGACAGAAAAAATAGTGCAGCCTGCAGAGCTATTTTTCCTGTCAAAACAATGCACACCTTTGTGGAACCCTGCAAAGACTATTTTATGTCAATAGAGTTTATCAGGTTCCCCCAGTGTTCATCACACAACAGAAACGACCATAACTTTATGGCTTTTGTTATAAACAGAAGCCACATTAAACACGTGAACAAACCCTTATCAATCTGCAAAAGTTTCCCAAAAAGTAGGTCAAGAGACTGACTTTTATCAAACAACTTGAACAGGGAGTGTGGCTGAGGATGTGATGAGGGTGCATGGATTTGTCTGGATGCAACAATGCCTTTTGAAATGCCCTCTTAATACATTTGTCAATAGAAGGCAATTTACCATTGAAGATCTTTTTGTATCAGGGTGAATAGCAATAGAAAAAGTAGCTCCTGCTTTGATGAAATCTGCTGGTCTGTGAGCCTCATAGATGGCCCATTGATTTCAATAGGCACTCAGTAATGCTTAATTTCATCATTATTACCAAACCAATTACTCTTCAAGACAAAGCTTTTTTTTATAGCTTATTGTGTTTTACAATAGGAAGAAGTACACATTTTGCCATATCAGTCATAATCAAACGTTGCGGAATAAGTTGACGCTATACAAATAAAGATTAGTATTATTAATTAGGACACTACAGTAAAATTCCTGAAATTTTGTCAAATCCGTTTAAGAAAAAGTATTGATTCACAAATCAAGGGTAATTTTTTTGGATCATTCTTTATTGTTAAAATAATCCCCTAGCTGATCATAGAGCATCACAAATAATGCTGAAATGAAGCATTACTGAGTGTCTATTGATATCAATGGGCCCTCTCCGAGGCTCTATGTATATAGTAGGTGCATCAAAAAATTGCATCTAAAAAAACCATGGTTTCCATGGGTTCTTTTCTCTTCGTCAAAAGATAGGACAAGTTCTATCTTTTCACGGCACAGCGCCGCTGTCTCCCATAGACTCCTATGAGAGCTGACCAGCAAAGGTAGGTAATAAATAAATTACCTCAAAGCACTGCGGAATATGTTGGCGCTATACAAATAACAAGTCCTTTTACCCTTTTCCCTATATGACTCTAATATTCATACCAAGAAACGTTTAGGTAATTGTCTTGATAAAGGTGCGCCCTGTAGGATCCACTCTCTGTACTGATCCTTATACTGCTCTATAGAGATATAGCTATGAATAAGGTATATCTGTGATTTGCAACTACTGCCGTTTTCATAATAGTCTAGCTACCGTTTGTTTTGAATGCATTTTCTTTTGTAAAATCAAAGTAAATTATTTTGTCACGTTTGTCAGTTATCAAAATATTATATTTTCTTAAACTATAATTATTCCTCTAGAGGATTCAAGGTTTGGAATTCAAATAATATGATTTACGGAAAGGTTTGGGTGTAGCATTAGAAAAATCTAGTAGAAAATCCCTACTAGATGAACAAAGTTACACACATATCTATTAAATAAGCAACTGTTACGTGTGCTGCTGGGATCTGTAGTTCTAAGCTTCCTAGCAGCACAGCCCTCACAGGGTTAATTGATTGAGCTGCCTGGGTGTGGTACTTCCTGCTAGCCAATCCTTTGGGTCTGGGCTCAAATATAAACCCAGCTGGTCTTGTACTGTTTGGATGTATCTGTGACATGTGTCCTGTTACCTGTTCTCTGTTCTGTTTCAGCTTGCTATGTGATCTGTGCCTTGTGGTTCATGTCCGTTTGTATGTTTATTTTGTGTCAGTTTGGTCTGCTGAGTTTGTTTGCTATGTTTGTGCTAGGTTGGCCCCTAGGGCCCGCTAGTAGATGTGTCTTGCTAGTGTAGGGACTGCAAGATATGAGGGGCCTTGCAGCTTAATTTCATGTATGAACTAACACCTCACATTTATATTCAGCTTATCATCTGCTATTAGTGTTTGCATTGTGGCTGCTGTATGCTGTGTATTCTGGCTCTGTGTGTCCTGCTGTTCAGTCCCTGTCATGTGGCATGTGAATGCGTCCTGATCTGGTGTGTGCCTCCTAGGATCAGCTAGGGCCCAGATCCGAATACCGCTGGGCTGCCCTTATTGGGGCAATGTCCCCGCTTAGGTAGGGCCATGCCATCCCTCCCCTGTAGCACAAGGTCAGTTTGCCAGAAAGCCGTGTGTGTACCCAGTCCGCTTTGGTCACGATCGCAACAGCAACATCTCCCATGTACCTTAGAGACACATTTAAATAGCTATCACCCTAGATAATATAAATTCTTATTGCATGATTATTGAAATGAAATTGCCATCTGATGGACCCTTGTAAAGATACGGGTTGGGGCATGTTAAGTTGGGACTCTTTGAACTCATGTTACCTATGGAAATGGCAACTTACACAAATCTGTGAAGGTGTCTGGGAGATGTTTCTTATTTGATACAGGATGCTTACATGACAGGGAATGTAGAATCCAGAGATGTAGTTGTTATACTTACCTGGCTCTCCGTTCCCATGCTGGAAGTTGGGGTTTGGTCTATAAGCATGTACACTCCCACTGTTCTCTATGAGAGTGCACACATACTGACTGAAAGCAAAGAGTCACACTCATAGACTGAGGGCTGATTTCCAGGGGTGACAGCATGGGAGACAGATAAGTATAACAAGTATACATCTGGATTCCAAGTTCCTTGTCCTGTGAACACCAAAACCTAGTTTATGATGCTTATAGAATGTGATAAGTTCCCTTTAAAATTTGACAATGCACCATTCTTGGAGCACTGTTATTTGGAGTCTCAGCAGTCAGACTCACAGCGATCAGACATTTATCCATAAAAAAGGGAAAAAAGAGATGGTTCTGGGTTTCATGCAAATTACTGCATTTAATATACACTGATTACAAGTAGGAGTAAATTTAAAAGCTATCAAAACGTTTGCGCATGAAAAATCAATATACAGACATCTTATTAAGTTCCTGAGGAAAAACTGTGCACTTTTTTTTTTTTTTTTCTGTATTGAGTTTTCCTTTTATGCATTTAAAAAGCCTCATACTTGGTTTGCAGGTTCTCCTACATTCAAGTTTCTGGCTCAGGAACATTACCAGCACAGATCAACTGGTCTCTCTCATGAATGTGCACAAGCTCCCCCTCCCTCTTTCAGAGGCTGTGTAACATAGCCACACCCACACAATACTACACAGCTATCTCTCTCTCTCTGAGTAGCTGCTGGTTCATTCCCCCCAGTGCTGATAAGAACAAAAAAAAAATTACCTGAAGTGATTTACAGTTCTCTACAGCAGTAGCTTTCTCTGATCGTAGTCCTGCTGATCTCCTCCATCATCCCCTGGCATTGTCATAAAGCCCTCTCTATTAGCTCAGTGGAAAGGCAGTGAATGCATGTTCACAACAGGGAAGCAGGCTATGTGGAGGTGCTGCCAGTCTACTCTTACTGACAGAACTTGCTAAGATTTCAGTCCTTCAGCCTGCAGTGTCTTGAAAAACAATACAAGCTTGGAAATCAAACAATCAGAAATGTTTAATGATAACCAATTCCAAAAAGTCTTCCTTTACAAAAACACATTGATTAAAAGAAAAAAGAGTGCAAAGGTGTACAAAGACTTCAAAAGGCAATTGCATGTCTGATAAACCTAACTAAGAGTATCGCTCTACGCCTATCTTACAATTTTGTGAAACTCGCCAAAACATGATTCATAATTGGACTTTGGCAGTTAACTTCAGGTAAATGTAATAATTTATAAAGCATCCAATTAGCAGGGTATTATTAATGGGAACCTGTCAGTAGATTCCTGTTATCTTAACCTCTGGCTTCTCCCCACCTGGCTTAGATTGATTTACAGGTCTTCCCCTATATGCAAATAGGGAAAAGCCTATCAATCACGTTGAACCAAGCAGGGAGAAGCTGGAAGGGAGCCACCCAGCGGTCATCTCTCCCTTTGCCCGACTCATTTTAAAACTATGATTTCTCTAAACCACAGCAGTGTTTCAGAGTTAAACATAGTTCATTGTAATGCAGGATCCAATCAGGATTTCATGCTGCCCGTGGTTAGGGCTATATGAATTCACTGACAGGTCCTCTTTAATTACTTTTACTTTACTTTTACTTGACTTTAGCTTTACTTTTTATTGTCATCCACAGATAAATTTAATGATGATTCCTTGCATTTTTACATTCGAGTTCTGTAAGTTCCATATAGTAGCTATGATTGATGGCCCAGCATAGTTTTAAGTGTTTCTGATTGTTTCTGATGTGCAGAGTTCCCCTAAGTTAGTCAGTTAATAAATGTAGAAACAATTTGCTTTGCAAGAAGATTTCATTAGGGAAGCATCAATAAAAGTGCATGCAGAAAGAGTGAGGAACAGAAACACTGGCATCAGCATCAACCTCCTCCTTAAAGTCAATACTTAGCAACCCTAGTGACAGTAATTGGCAAACTAGAAGATTCAGTGGATAATCAAATGCCAGTGGCTGTTGCTTTTAGCATTCCAGAGCTGCATTTATACAAACAATACAAAAATGGTAAGAGGAATAAAAATGATGATTGAGGTTATTTTGCATATGATGATGAAGACAATAATGAGGATGATGAGATATAATAAAAGTCAATAATTTATCATTTATACAAAGATTAGCAATACATTCTATAAATTGCAGAGAGAATTGAATAATTTAACTTCTTCCTGACTGTGTTTTTATGTTTTCTAAATTTGCATTACTCGGCAAGATGCTACAACATGTATGCAGGGGTGTAGCTATAGAGGCTACAAAGTTATCAGTTACCCTATTGCCACTTAAAGGAAACCTATCGTCATTAGAGATGAGCGAGCATACTCGCTAAGGGCTCGATCTAGCATTGCCCTTAGCGAGTACCTGCCCGCTCGGGAGCAAAGATTTGGCTGCCGGCAGCGGACGGGGAGCGGCGGGGGAGAGCGGGGAGGAACGGAGGGGAGATCTCTCTCTCTCTCCCCCCCACTCACCGCTGCTCATGGCTGCAACTCACCTGTCACTCGCGCCGGCAGCCGAACCTTTTCTTTCAAGCGGGGAGATACTCGCTAAGGACAATGCTCAATCGAGCAATTGTCCTTAGCGAGTATGCTCGCTCATCTCTAATTGTCATGTTTAAGCTCCATAAACTACGTTATGGGGCTCCAACAATAGGATCTGGGGAGTGGTGTTTCATACTCACCAGGAACACCGTTCCAGCACTGTGTCCCTGTGTGGCCCCGCGACATTGCCGTTTGCACACAGCATCTGTGTGGCAGACCGTGATCACACAGCCAGATGAAAAGAGTCACACTGTATGCGCACAGCAACTTCACGTGGACGTAGCACAGGAATGGGGTGCCCAGTAAGTATCAAACATCGCTCCCCAGACTCCCCGTTACTTCATGTTTGAGCTCCATACTGTAGTTTATGAGAAGCAAACATGTTGACAGGTTTTCTTTAAGGAATTACTAGTATTATAAATGGCACATGGTAGATTGATGGGGGGGCACTATTGTAGATCTGCTTGGAGTCCAGGAGCTTTAAGAGACACCTCAATATACTTAGGAAATGTAACGGGGAGATATAGTCTTAAGGAACTCCAGTTCATTCGTTCTAGTTACTCTTTCTATTCTGAATACCCTGCAACATGAAAATCAATTGCACTGTAGTTAAGTGCTGGTGACACACAATAGTTTTTCCCGAGGTCGGTTAAAGGGAGGCTGCCCAGGAAATAGGTCCCTCCATCAGAATTGCTTGGAATGACAATGCCGTTTTAAGGTCCATCTCTGCACAGCTTGCAGAATGTGGAGCTCCCAGCTTTGTGTTGCTGCATGGGGGCACCACAGGGACATTATTTCCATGTCAGCAAGTCTCCTTTTACATACAGGAGGCTTAGAACAGAGTAGATTGAGATGAGCACAGAAAGGTCGTTTTGTATAGGGATAGCAGTATGCCTTCTTTAGGTGTCTGTAAGCTTCAGAGCAAGAAGTTGGAAATGGAGAACAGAAGTTGAGCCACCACCCTCACGACCACCTTCACTGATATTGACATCTACCCCATATTCCAGCATGTCCCAGGTCAGCAGCCAGTGCACCATCCCACAGCTATGGGAATTAAAAAAATACTAATCCAACCATCCACAAGCACAGAGCGTTAACACAAGCATTGCATAGCTGATAGCAATGGAAAATCTGCCATTCCGGCTAGTGGAAACAAATGCCTTCTGCAACATGATGCTCTGTGCTAACCCACAGTATCCAATGCCCAGCCACCATTTCTTTGGCCAAAAAGCTGTCCCTGCCTTGCACCACCATGTGTGTGATAATGTGTCCCTGGCATTGAAGAACACTGCCAATGGCACCTAACCATGGACTTGTGGTACAGCAAGCATGGCCAGGGGTGTTGCATATCCTTAACAGTACACTAGGTCAATGTCCTGCACATGGGCATGAAGCTGTAAGTGGTTTTCCACGTTTCATGGTACTCCCAAGTGGTTTGGGACATTCATCCTAGTCTGTCCCTTCCTCACTCCCACCTCCTTCTCTTCCTCCACCTCTTAATACTGTATTTCAACACTTCCCACATCAACACAGATACTCATATGTGGAAAAGTCTGGGTTCCATACAGTGGTGCATTGGTAAATGCCAAAATGTTGACCTAAAAGTCATATGTGCAGGGGCCTACACATGGTTGGCCTCACATAATCTAAAGCTAGACAAGGTTGTGTTTGATAATGAGGCCAACCTGCTGGCAGCCATTCGCCTCGTTAATCTCACAGATGGACCCTAACTGACCCATGTGATGAACCTGGTAGTGCAGTGCTTTCTAAACAGTTATCCAAGTTTACATCCAGTGCTGGAAAAGGCCAGAAAACTGTACTTACACTTTTGGGTTGCCACCTAACCGACTCATCTGTGAAGTGTCTACATGGTGGAATTCTATGTTCAATATGTTGCAGCGGCTAAGCCAGAAGCAGAGAGGTATTAGATGGTGTATGCCATTATGCCACACTTGATGCCTGTGTACGGGCTGAAGATAAAAGATGTGTGTGCCGTTTTAGCCTGCTTTGAGGAAGCAATTACAATGGTCAGTCTTTTGATGCACTGATCAATATGACCATCCCTGTTGTCTGCCTGCTAGAACAGATGCTACTGGGCCACAGGTACAATGATGTGTTGTTGTCACAGGAGGAGGAGGAAGTCTGGCCAGTCCGCTATTACTGTGGGCAAGAAAGTTGGCATTTTCTCCACCCATGGGAAAAGTATAGAGGAGATGGATAATATAGGTCCAGAGGTAGTGGAGGAGGCTATGCAATGTTCCTTCCATCCATCACTAACCCCAGCTATTGTATGTGGATGGCAGGAACAGGCGGAGGACACTGTAAGACCTGATCCCAAGGAATGTGGACCATTATCCTTGGGTGCTTTGAGGTACATGAGTGCTTTTATGTTGCAATGCTTGCAGAAAGGCCATTGCACAGCCCATATATACCATCACATCATTACTGGGTAGCCACCCTCCTTGATCCCCACTACAAGGCCAAAATGACGAATCTCATTCTGGCACTGGAGATGGAGTTTAAAATGCATCAATATTAGGATAGACTGTTTTGCAGCATGAGCATAGCATTTTACCATGGTTGCAGGGATGCATCTACAGTGGATCGCAGTTCTGTGTTTCATAACAGACAAGCAGGAAGCCACTGCAGCAGCACTGCCACTGGTGTCAGTGGTAGTCTAACAGAAGTGTTACATAGTTTTTTCAGTCCATTCCAGTCTGCAGCAAAAGCACAAGGTTAGACTGACAGTCACGGGCAGCACTTACAGTTGTGTAAGACCATGTCAGCTTCCACGTGGATGTACTCAGATATGGCATTGCCCTTTTGCCCCTTTTCAGCAAGCCAGGCACAATCATAGGTGCTCAGGGAAAGTGTCTAAGGTAAATGAGTGGCCAGAGCTTGCACAACATGCTTTACAGGTGCTTGCTTGCCCTGCTGCCAATGTGCTATCAGAAAGGCTGTTCAGCAAAGCTGGGGGGTTTAATTGATAGATACATTCGCCTGTCCACAGATAATGTGGGTTGCCTGATTTTTATAAAAGTAAACAAGGTGTGCATTTCACCTGACTTCTGCACCCCCATAGCAGATTCTACTAATTCATTAGCATGCTGGCAGTTTTTGCTCACATATAACTGAGCATAGAGTTATATCAAAGAACACATTGTGCCCTCAATGTACTGTTGCTGGTGGTTCTGTTCTCCTTCTCCTGCTTCTGCAATGTCTCCTGCTGCTACTTCCCCCCAAATGAAAAATATGCCCACATGGAAATACGGAGCTACAGTTCTCATGTTTCCATGAGGAGCAAACTCTAACCTACTTGTGCTGTTGCTGGTGGTGGTGCTGCTGTTCTGCTTACCCTATATTTCCTCCTCCTACTTCCCCCCCATTCTCCTACTTTCACCATATTTAGGGCGCCTACCCACTAACGATATGTTTTCTTACGATGCGAGAGCGAGTGAAAATGCATGATTATGAAACCAATGATTTTCAATGGTTTCATATTCATTTTCAATTTTTCACTCAAGCCTCGCAGTGTTTCGAAAAATCTGCGATACTGCTCATTGTTTTCAATGGGGCCGGTGGCAGCAGCGCTGGCCCCCTTTGTAAAGATAGGGAGTACTTTGTGGCCTTCTGCCACAGCAATCTGACAGCACTCAGCTAATCACAGGCAGCACTTTATGGTGGTGGGGATTTTTCAATCCCCGGCCTCCTGAAGACAGAAGACGACTGCTGGGGCCGGAGAGAAGAGCAGGACTGGACTGCGCTTCTAGGTGAGTAAAATATTTTTTTTTAAATTTTTTTTATAGCTAGGACTGATTTTCCATGAAGGGCTTATATTTTAAGCCCTTCCCCAAAAATCATTGCTGCGGGGGTTGCCTGCAACCCATTGCTTTTAATGAAGCTGCAGCAGCGTCGACCCCATTGAACGCAATGGGATAGCATCAAGGACTTCTGCCACAGTTGTCACAGCTGTGGCAGAAGTCTGCGATGTACTCCCTATGGTTTCAATGAGTCTGGCGCTGCTGCGGCCTCATTAAAAGCAATGGGTTGCAGGCAACCCCCGTAGCAATGATTTTCAGGGAAGGGCTTGAAAGACAATGAGCGATATTGCAGATTTTTACTCCTCCTACTTCCCCCCAAGTGAAAAATATATTGATATGGACATATCCAGCAACAGCGCTCATGTTTCCACATGGAGCACATTTTGCTCTAAAGGTGCTGGTGCTGTTGTGCTGTTGGTGGTGGTAGTGAAACTACTGCTGCTCTTTTTCTCCTGCTTCCACCATGTTTCCACCTCCCCCTTCTCCCCCCCCCCAAAAAATTAAAAATCACAACAAACAGCTGTAGCGCTACAGCTTTTCCTTGGCTGTTTTGTTCACCTGGTAGAATTTGTGAACATGGCTTTAGAAGAACAATGGTGAGCATGTGTGATATAAGTCCCCCACTGGTGTCTGGCATGAAAGGGCTTCAGTGCTTTGTGTTGCAACTATAGTCCTTTGAGGTTTGTCAGAACTTTCCATAGCTCATAATCACAGACAGAATTGCTGGATATGAAGGAGTTTATTTGCAGATATGAGTGGAACGTAACTTACAGTATAGACCTCCACCGATGGCATATTTTGACATTGTTCAATGACAAAGTAAAATTACAGTCTGCATGAAGCTGCAACATGCATATTTATCTGCAATGAGAGCCTAAATGATCAGTTAAAGGGGAAAGTGGCATCAGAAAATAGGTTATTGAATTAATCAAGTTTTTAGTTTTATAATTCTTCATGTCACTATCTACATAAAAAATCCTGAAATCTAGCAGTTTTTAATCTGGCCAATGAACCTCATGATACTCTGACACTGGTTGTTCTGGTTGTCATCATATTATCATTACAGGCAAGATAAATATAAAATGTAACATCTATATTAAGATAATACATGATCCACTATTTACAATAGCTGATGTTCACAGCTCACCTCCTCCCCCCTCCTGCACAATGACCTCTGCACAGTTCATAGAGCATTCCCACAACACTCTCCAATAGAAGTCAATGGGTCGACTGCTGTCCATTATGTGAACGGACCGTGATTTCTACTGTGAAGCATCTCTCTAAATGCTCTTAAAGGGGTTGTCTGGGGCCATATGACTTTTTCAGACTACCACCTGACTGCAGCAGCTTATCAAAGGCTGCAGAAGTCAACTGCTGTTCTCTTAGCATCATGGCTCCCAGTAACCGAGCGGTAATGCTAAGGAAATGCCACCTAAATGTTGTGGCCTCTGATTAACTGCAGCAGTCAAGTGGTAGCCATTCTAAAACAGAGACTGGGAGGACTGTGGGCTACACCGCTGGATCGTCGGGGGTGAGGATCGGTAAGTAGCATTAGTTTTATTATTTTAGAAGATTTGGATCAAGTTTTAAAAAATTATGTGGCACTCAGACAATCTCTTTAATGGCAGCTCAGGCAAGATGGCTGCTCCACATAGTCATGCACAGAAATAGAATACAAATATTTACAATCAGAAAATAAAACAAAGAAAAAAATGTTTCATTATTTGGTTGTAATTAATAAAAAAAATATAGGTGATGTATTCCCTTTAACCCCTTGAGTGGCAGGCCCAGAAATTTTCCGGGATGAGCTCCACTGCCCATAGCGATATAGCCCGGAAAATTTTCGGGCTATGTTTCGCTATGGGAGCTGCAGAGCACACTGCCATAAGCTGTGACAGTGTGCTCTACCTGCACAGTCCCACAGAAAATCAGTGCAGGACTTTGAAAAACAGAAGCAGGAAGATATTGCTGATCTGCCGGCAATCTCTCACTTCTATTTTCAAAGTCCTGCACTGCTTTGTTTACAGATTGCCATAGAAACCATCGACTTGTCAGAAGCAAGCCCATGGTCTCTGTGGCAGGGAGAGCAGGTGCTTGGCTGTCAGAGGATAGCCAGGCACCAGCTCTTACACAGCAGAGAAGGGAGAAAACCTCCGATCTCTGCTGTGTTAACCCTTTACATGCCGCGGTCTATGCCTCTGCAGTATGTAAAGGGCTGACAGAGGGAGGGCGCTCCCTCTGTCAGGGAATAGCTGGGCACCAGCTCTTACACAGCAGACAATGGAGAAAACCTCTGATCTCTGCTGTGTTAACCCTTTAAATGCTGAGGTCTATGCGACTGCAGCATGTAAAGGGCTGTCACCATCAGACCCCCGGAATGTGATCAGGGGGTCCTGATGGGTCTCTGTGGAAGTCCCTAAAGGGACAAAAATTTAAAAAAAGGAAAAGAATATTTTAAAAATACAAATAAAAACACTTGCCTCCCTTTACTTTGTAAAAAAGGAAAAACAAAATGACACATGTGGTATCCCTGCGTTGTAATGACCCAGAGAAGGAAGTTAGTACATTATTTAACCCCTTAATGACATAGCCCTTTTTTTTTCTTTTTTCCGCATTTCTTTTTTTCCTCCCCCCGTTTAAAAAAAACATAACTCCTTTATTTATCTATCAACGTCCTCATGAGGGCTTGTTTTTTGCGGGACAAGTTGTATTTTTCAATGGTGCTATTTAAAGTACAATATACCGTACTGTATATACTGCACTAAAAAACTTTTACAAAATTCTAAGTGGAGTAAACTGAAAAAAAAATGACATTCTGCCTCCTTTCAGTGCGTCTTGTTTCTACGACACACAAACTGCAACAAAAATGACATGATAACTTTGTTCTATGGGTCAGTACGATTACTACAATATCACACTTGTATAGTTTTGCTGTAGTACTTGTATTTTTTTTCAAAGCCATTTAATTTTTAAAAATTATTTTCTACATCTTCTGCGTGCAATAACTTTATTTTTCCGTCGACGTACTTGAGCAAGGGCCCATTTTTTGCGAAATGTCCTGTAGTTTACGTTAGTGCTAATCCAGAATACATAAAACTTTATGATCGCTTTTTATTGCATTTTTTCTGGAAGACAGGGTGACTGAAAAAGTGCATTTGTGGCGGGGGTTTTTTTCGGACTACGTTCACCGTTTGTGGTAAATTATGCATTACTTTGATAGATCTGACTTTCATGGACGCGGCGATACGAAATATGTATTTTTCTTCCATGATTTAAATTTTTTTATTATAGATATGGCAAAAGGAGGGTGATTTAAACTTATATTACTTTTTTTTTTTTTTTTTTTTTTAAGTGTTTTTTTTGGCATAATCGTACTGGCCTGTAGAATTACTATAATATATTATTTATACTGCTCAGAGAATGCAGGGAAAAATAAAAGTAAAAACATGACAGAATTGCAGATTGCCACTAGAAAAAATGGAATAAAAAGGATCAAAATTTTCCAGTTTCAAAAAATTAGATAAATGAAGACTAGAGTGCATCCCGCAAAAAACAAGGCCTTCTAGGGCTCTGGTAATGGAAAATAAAATTAATACGGCTCTTGGAATGTGGCGACACAAAAGCAAACCTTTAAGAAAAAAAAATGTTTTAAATGTATAAAAATAGCAAAACATAAAAAAACTGTATAAATTTGGTATCGCCGGAATCATGCTGATTCAGAGGATAATGATATTTATTCTGCATGCTGAAGGCCGTAAAAATGAAATCCAAAAAAACAAATGGCAGAATTTCCTTTTTTCCCCCAATCTCCCTACAATTTTTTTTACAAAAGTTATGCAATACATTATATATACCCAAAAATGATGCCATCAAAAAGTACAACTTGTCCCGCAAAAAACAAGCCCTCACATGGCTGTGTCAATGGAAAAATGAAAAGGTTATGGCTCTTGGAACGTGACTGCAAAATTAGTTGAAATTAAATGATTAGACCATTTAAAAAACCTGCCCTGGTGGGTCTGACAGGGGGGTAGGAAACCCGCCACTCAAGGGGTTAAGGGAGAATACTTCAGAATTTTATTTATATATTATTAAATTAGCAACTAGTCTCTGTTTTACACAGTATTAAGCTGCATGTGCACAGAATAAAAAGTATATTCCTAGGCTCTACATTCCTTGTCTTATGAGCACCACAACTTAGTTTATGGTACTTATCACACATGACAGGTTCCCTTTGCATCTCTCTAAAAGTAGCCAGCTACTATGGCACATTACTGTTAAAGGTGCGTTCTGGGACTTTAACTTTCTGGGGCCAACCGCTCAGGATCCCTGCGAATCAGCTGATCGATCAACCCACTCTCATTGCAGCGAGCAACACATCTTAATCAGTGGTCAGGGAAGGATGGCAAGCTTCAGTGATGTTGAAGTCTGGCCCGTTGCACTGACAGGAGGCCAAACAATCAAGTGAATAGTGGGGACCCCATTTGTCAGGCCAGCTCAATCAACTATGGATAGGTCATCGTTGAGGATAGGTCACCATTAAAGATAGGTCACCATTGAGGATAGGTCATCATTAGTTAAAGCTCCAAAATAATTATTTGAAAATGTTGCCCAGGGATAGAGAAACATAGCTGCTCTTTCCAAACATAGCTCCACACTTGTCCGCAGATTGCGTCTTATATTGCAGCTCAACTCCCATTCACTTTAACCACACACAACCCTATGGACAGGGGCAGTGCTGTGTTTGGAATAAAGCAGCCATGTATCCCAATCAAATATCCCACCTGCTTGAAAAAGGAGGTATTTATGCCCTCTTGACCTACTGTGCAGTCGGTGATTAATTAAGGGTTATCACAAGCAAACTTGGACTTAGAGGAGTTCTACCGTAAACAAGCTGTCTCCTCACAAAAGTAAGTACTCCAGATTTCTTCCTCTACCACTACTTTAATATTGTCATTTTTACCTAGAAGCGCTGCTTGTCTTTACACATTGTTATATTTATATCTACAACCGTGGTACAAGTTTACCTTGGGTATCCACCAAATGCTCTCCCTATCACCAAAGGACCGGGATCCGGTAGTGAGACTCATCCGGATAAGGCTGCATTCCCACGAACGTATATCGGCTCGGTTTTCACGCCGAGCCGATATACGTTGTCCTCGTGTGCAGGGGAGGAGAATGGAAGAGCCAGGAGCAGGAACTGAGCTCCCGCCCCCTCTCTGCCTCCTCTCCGCCCCTCTGCACTATTTGCAATGGGGAGAGGCGGGCCGGGGCGGGGCTAAGTTCTGAGAATTAGCCCCACCCCCGGCCCGCCTCTCCCCATTGCAAATAGTGCAGAGGGGTGGAGAGGAGGCAGAGAGGGGGCGGGAGCGGGCTGGAGCTCAGTTCCTGCTCCTGGCTCTTCTATCCTCCCCCCCTGCACACGAGGACAACGTATATCGGCTCGGCGTGAAAACCGAGCCGATATACGTTCGTCTGAATGCAGCCTAAGGCTGAACTGGACTTTTGGCTTGTGGTGGTCTATCCATTAGACGGACCCCCTGCACCAGGTGAGTCCTCTCTATTTTCAATCATTTCTTGGCTTTTTTTCTTATTATTGTACACTGGAATATATCTTCACAGGAGCGCGGTCTTATCAATATTTTTTACATATCTATTTTGAGAAACAGTAGTATTACTGTCAATATGCTCTAATAATAATGTCACAATACTGGCCTCAATATTTTAATAAGTAAGTAAGTAAGCTGAAACACAGACACCGTAAATATGAACTATGATACAAGATAGCAAAATGTATCTATAACAATTAAAGAACTCTAATGCATAATTGGAAAACATTGTTCAGTTAATTACCTCATATTCTTTTTATATTGTTAATTTCCTGGCAGATTTTTAATCACTGGAATGCTTAAAACTTTTACCAGTTTTATCTAAAAGTTCTCTTGAGGTTTATCAAATTATTATGACATGATTCAGTTGTCTGTGCAGCCATTTAGCTCAGCAGTCATTTGGTTGGATAATGAGTACATAAGGGACAATGCAAAAAATATAATAACCCATACTTCTACAAAATAACCGTCCCAGTAGAGGAAGCCATCACATTGAAGAAGACGAAGGGTCTTGTGATATTTATTAATGTTTCCACTGCTTAGTCATTTACATTTTAAAACAAACTGTAGATTTTTTTCACATAAAATCCATGTAAAATACAGAAAAGATAAAATCAACGTTGCATACCATGTCTTACAGTCTTTATATAAAAAATAACTTTTAAGTAACTGATACAGTACATCTAACAAAGAAAATGCTGTGTGCAAGAGAAAACAGAAACAATGTAATTTATGGGAAATGGAGCTTCATGTAAATCTCCATGGATTCACTTTAAAGGGAACCCGTCAGAAGAATTGTGAGCCAAGACCACCGCTGCACTAATGTAAGTCCTCTGTTTTGCATAGTACCTTTTGTGTGTGTCCTGATAAATGTATAGCTTATTAATCCCAGTTTGAAATATTCCTGCACAGTATGTTAATGATGCAGAGAGCTCTGGTAGGCCGGCCAGACCAGCTCTGCTCTCAGCGTGTTCGGCCGCAAAGTACGCCTCTTTCACCTTCTGTGATGCATTAGGTGCATTAGGCATCATCCATGTAGCACGAGCAAATCTTGCGAGTGCACAGTAAAGTAGTCGACTGGCGTGTGTGCAGATGATCTGTCTCTTTTGTGGACAGATTAGTGCCATCTGTACATGTGCCATATGACTATCTCATGGCCCACCCATGAGATTTGCTTATGCTACGAGGATGACGCCTAATGTGCTATCCACGACTCAGGAGGTGAAAGGGATGTACTTTGGGTCAAACATGCTCAAACAGATCGGTCCAGCCAGCCCATCAGACTGCTCTGCATCATTCATATATGGAGGAAGAATATTTTAAACTAAAATTAATAAGATATGCATTTATCAGAGCACACACAATAGGTACTATGCAAAACAGAGAACTCTTATTAGTGTAGCAGTGGTCTTAGCTTACAATTGTAATTTTGTCTGACAGAAACACTATGGTGTTTCAGAATAACTACTCCTTAGGCTGTATTCACACAGGTAAGTCCAATTTTGAATAGTGGAAAACTGACCATTTTACATGTGAATCCAGGTTTAGTTTAGCTCACAACAGCCATGTTCATGTCTGTAGACCTAGAGGTGAGTGCTTCAATCCTACCTTTGCTGTGGAGCGACACACTGTTCCCATTGTTGGTGTGATGGTTTTGGGCATCATCACATACGACAGTAAGTCACCCCCTAGTAATAGTGTGAGGGACAATGACAGCTCAGCGATATGTTCAGAAAATCTTGCGGTCAAATGTGTTGCCTCTCATGGTGGCTTCCAAGAGGCATTCTCCAACAGGATAATGCTAGGCTGCACCCAGTAAGATTGTCACAGGAATGCCTCCACAACATTGCCACATTTCTGCAGCCTGCCCAGTCCCCATATTTATTGTGAATAGAACATTTATGGTGGACCATCTAGGCTGCCAAACTCGACAGCCTGGAAATTTGCATAGTTTAGGCTAAGTTACAGCAAATGTGAACTGGTATGCTACAGGATACCATAAGGAACCTGTATGCCTCCATGCCTGACTGTATCACATCTTGCATCCACACTAGAGGAGACCCACCAGGGTACTGGAGCCTCCCTTCAAATGTTCACTTTTCCTCAAAAAATTATTTTTTGCTCTGATATTATAATCACTTATATCAATGTTTCAATCACACATAGAAAGTTTCATTTGCTTCCAACAACTCCTAGATGCCTGATTTTTTAGCAATGAGTGTATGTACAGCTCTAAGTTATTCTACTTTCAGGACTATTACTATGCCAATGACTAGATGTGTTCATTATGCTGATAATGTTTGGTTTGCATATTGATGTTATATTTTAGTCTACGGTGTCATTTCAGTAGCTGTTCTGCTTTGATATTGAGTACAGTATTTAAGTTTTAGCAGGGCAATATTGGTTTAGACAACAGAAACAGAGGCCATTAAGTAGGGCTTCATTATTTTTCCAACTGAAATGGTTCCTAGAAATGTTTAATCTAAAATCACAGCACTGCAAAAATTGTTTTTAGATTACCAATTTATTGAAAGTCATCTAAACATTGAACTCCTCACACTTTCCTGTAGATTCTTATTACTTTGCAAAAGGATGTGTTGTTTTTTTTTATAATGTTTTTTTTCTTTCATTTGTTTGCATTGTTTTCTTCTTTCGTTTTCTCATTTTTCAGGCTGAACCTTTCATATCTCTATTTATATCTATATACACATACTGTATGTTCATAGTAATATAATAATAGAATTTAGCCACCTTAGTACCAGAGATTAATTACTTTTTTTCCCCCCACCTACCAAGAGCCATAACTTTTCCACTGAAATAGCCGTATGAGGACTTATTTTTTGTAGGGCGATTTGTATTTTAATGGTGCCATTTAATGTACCATATAATATACAGTAAATCTTTTAAAAAATTTTAAGCGAGGAGAAATGAAAAAAAAATGTAATTGCGCCTTTTTGGGTGGGTTTAGTTTTTACAGTGTTCGCAGTGCAGTAAAAATGACACATAAATTTTGTTTTATGGGTTGGTACAATTACAACAAAAGTTTGGTACAGTGTTAGCCAGTAGAGCAAAATGTGATTGTTCCCAGCAAGAGAAACACGTAATCTTGTAGGTATGATACCTTTTAATGGCTAACAAAAATACATGATGTAATAGCAAGCTTGCGAACCAAATTTGTATAGTTTTTTAAATGTTCTATTTTTAAAATGCAAACAATTTTTTTTCTAAGCAAAAATTGCTTTCCGTCATCATATTCTGAGACCTGTAACTTTTTTATTTTTTTGTTTATTGGGCTGTGTTATGGCTCTTTGTTTGCAGAGTGAGGTTAGGCTGCATGCATCTTTTTGATCACTTCAAATTTACATTTTTTGAGAGACAGTATTTAAAAAAAAATAAACAATCACAATTTAAGCACTCCGCCTTTCACCGTGGGGGATAAATATTGTGATATTTTAATAGTTTGGACTTTTAAGTACATAACAATAGCAAATATGTGTTTTTTTTTTTAATTATTTAGCTTTTAATAGAGAAAGGGGGATTTTTTGGAACATTTTATTATTTTTTTTTTAATTAAAAATAATAATTAAATCTCTTTTTACACTTTTATTAGTCTGCACTGGGGACTTGAACCTACGATAATTTGATCGTTTTTAGTATATACTGCAATACTTCAGTATTGCAGGATATTGCGGTTTTTAATACTGCCTTTCAGGTAGGGCTCGATAGGCATCTATATGTGGCAGCCTTCAATAGGCTTTAGGCTGTCATGCTAGCCTATTAGCACTCTTCGATCGTGCTGCCCCCTCCTGCTGACTGTTTAGAGGATTTTTTTAGGCTGGGTTCCCACGGGGTGGATTCCAGATGGAAATCCTGCGGTTTGGCCGCAGCGAAAAACCGCAATATTTCCGCCGGGAGAACCGCTGCTTCAAAACCCGTGGCAGTTTTGAAGCGGCCCAGCCACTCGCTCTTCCGCTGTGGCCGGCGCTCCCATAGAGGAGAGCGCGGCCGCAGCATAAAAAAAAAATGGACATGCTGCGGTCGGCAAATTCGCGCCGCAGCGGCGGCTTCTGCCAGCTTAGCCGCAGTGGATTTCCTGTCCCGTGTGGACGAGATTTCTGAGAAATCTCATCTACATGGCTGGCTAATCCCAGGATTAGCGGCCGCATGCAGATTTGCCGTGGCGAAATTCCGCACGGAATTTCCGCGGCAAATCCGCCCCGTGTGAACCCAGCCTTAAAGGTTAACTGCCATGATCAGAGCTAACTCACATCATGGCAGTTACCTGCAGCTGTCAGCTATCGGAAACAGCTGATAGCCACCAGGTTTTGAACAGACTCACTTTCCGAGTCTGCTCTATACACACTTCCAGACCGAAGGGCATTTATAGTCATTTGGTGTTCCTAAAGTGGTTAGTGGCATGTCATTAGCACATTTTATAGGGCTTACATAGCTGATCAGGCTCCTATGGAAACCTTACCATGACCGTGCATAAGAACTGAGCTGCGAACAATATCATTTAGTTTGAAGTACATAAGCATGCAGACTATAATGGATTATAAATAAAGTTATCATTTTATCTCAATTGCTAGAACTCGCTGTTTTGAATGTAGAGTTTCTCTAGTTGATGGCTCTCTTTTCTGCAACTGAAGAATTTAGAATAGATGATCAATATGCACGGTGGTAAGCATAAAACTTCTTGAATTCTCCATGACTGCATATGTCTAATTTACAAACTAAAGAGAACATAGTGTTCAGTAGCTGTAATAAAAGTCTATGGCTGGAGTTGACTGGAGAAGGTGGATCTCTAGACAGCGGACAAAATGAGAATCAGTATAGTAAACAACATTTGTGGGATACGGTGTGGCCACTGAAAGTGACTGAAAGGGTACCTTCACCTTTAAAACTATTTCCTAATTGCTTCAAGGTGTTTACAAAAAAATGTTCCTGCAGCTTCTATGCAGACCTATGTATTTCCATTGTTACAGACTACAAACTGGCCTTAAGTAGTTTCATACTTTAATCTTAATGTCCTCCTGCCATTACTAATATACTGTATGCACATAAGCAAGAAGTAGATACAAACAAAACAGAATATGACTTCAAGGTCAGACTATACAGGGTTTAGTAGCTGTTGACATAAAAATGTAGGACATCTGTACTGTATGGTAATTTGCAATTATCTTTTTATTTTAGATAGATTTGAGTAAGAACAAAAATGGTTGCAAAGGTAGACATTGTCTATTACATGCTGAGCCTCTGTTGGACTGAATCTACAAAGACTGTGAGATTACTGCATTGAGCTATAAGACAGCAAATCTCTTGAGAGTTGACTTAAGAAATTGAAATGCATAATAAACTAAGGACCACAATTTGTGAGACTCTGGCCTCTGAGACTAGGACTACTATGGACTATCACTGGCATTGGCAGCCATGTTGGTTGCTTTCTAAATGCTGGTAGTGCCAATAATAAGCTAATTTGTACTGGAATTTTAGCTTGTAGTTGTGTTCAGTTTTTGCCTCACTTATGCCATAATTGGTACTTGTGTGATCTTGTAAGTGGAGGCCCATATGCTTCGAGTTGCTTGGGCAAGTTATTTTGTAGGCTTACCTGGAGGGGAGCATATAGTGTCTGGTAGAGGGTAGAGGTCATTGTTGAAGATAGGGGACCTAGCTTGGTTTAAAGGCTGCATGATGAACTCAGAATGCATTGGAGCAGGGACTACAACACACCAAGAGCAGTTTAATTGAACAAACTTTAATGGGCCTTTAGAACACAGCTCCTAATCAGAGTGGTACAACCTTGTACACTCTGCTGAATGAGATAGTAGCCCTTTTGTGAGCCAAAAATCCAGGCAACAGCTCACCAACACAGCTTCCAATGCAGGAACCATTCTACGTAACAATCATCAGACCTCACTTTCTCTCCATCCTAAGGCCTCAGTCAGACAGGCGATTTTTCGCGCGATTTACGCATGCGCATGCGTCCAGCGAATTTTTAAAACCATTGCTTTGCAATGGTATCGGACACATGAGCGCTTGTTATGCGCTCGTCCGATAAATTATAGAACAGAAATCGCAGATCGCACCTATCTGCGATCTGCGATTTCTGTTCTCTTCTCTATATGCGCTCAATGGGGCCGGCGGCAGCAGCGCCGACCCCATTGAGAACATATAGAAGACAAATCATTCTTCTCTGCCACAGCTGTAACAGCTGTGGCAGAGAAGAACGATGTTTGCCCATTGAATTCAATGGAGCCGGCAATACAGCCGGCTCCATTGAAAGCAATGGGCTGCCGGACAGCGCTGGATGAATTGTCGGGAAGGGCTTAAATATATAAGCCCTTCCCTGCAATTTATCCAGAAATATGTTAAAATAAAAAAAATATATATACTCACCTTGTCCCGGCAGACGGAGATCAGCCCGGCCGGCCTGCAGTGGGTGTGAAGGGGGTATGACTCAAAGCTTCCCCTGATTGGCTCAGCCTGAGCCAATCAGAGGCAGGTCTCACTCACACCCATTCATGAATTACGTAAAAAAAAAACTGACTAATAAAAACATGCAAGATTACACTCAACCAACACGACGTCAATACACAACACTACTCTTACTGTCCCAAACGCCATCTCTCAGATCGAGGGCACACACTTTTAGAATGCACACA